>NC_142541.1:8198500-8358000 GCF_056151865.1 Erythranthe guttata
ATTGATCCTAAGAGAGACATACGATCATCATCGTACTTAATCACAATTATTCATCTCATGAATTATTTAATTAATACGATTAATTGCAAATATTATTAACGGACTCCCTTCATTCATAAATCAATCAAATAAGAATGAAGTCCATTAATTATTTGCTATCAAATTTGTGTTCCATTAATTAAACTAATTTAACGATTAAATTAAATAATTAATCCAACACTATTCTTTGAATTCAAATTAAATTAATGGATCAATTATCTAATTTGGGTTTAATTGATAAATAATTTCAAAAATTAAAAATCAATTAATTTTTAATAATAATTTCAGAAAATCAATTTTTTTTTTTTTTTTTTTTTTTTTTGTTGTGCTGACCGGACCGGTCGGACCGGTCCGACCGGGCCGGTTCGGTCAGCTGAAAAACAGCAGCAAAAATCGAATTTTTCCAAAATTAAAATTTTTTATATTTTCTGAAATATTCAAAATATTTAATTAATATTAAAACACCCAATTAGATAACACCAATAATTCAACAATTCAACAAATCGAAGCATGCTTTCGAAAACGATAAACACGTTGACAAATAAACGATTAACCCGTGGCTCTGATACCACTGTTGGGGATCGTGCATGTATACGCAGCGGAATTTAAAAATTTTATATCGAACTAGTTTCGATTACATGCATAAACTAATCACATAGTCAACGTACCTTAACGCTTCCGCCATACATATGGTAATTATCGATTTAATTGAAAAACGCGTAAAACCGAAAATTACGAAACATGCTTATACTTCATTTCACAAAATCGAAACATGTAATCACGTATTACTCATGCTCGCAAATTAATAATCATACAAACATGTTCGAATCGAATTACGAAAGTTCCGATTTAATTACCTCTTGTAGCGTGCGATTTCGACGAATCGAAATCCTAGAACGAGTCACGTACAAGCTGCTAATTACCAATCCACGGGGCTGCAACTCACGGCTGGAACAAGCTGATCCAGCAAGCAACGAGCGGCGACGAACGGCAGCAGCAGCGGCGGCGCGTGGCACGTGCGGCGGTGCGTGGATTCGTCGGGGCAGCAGCTCCTCTCCAATTAGGTTTCACCTCGTATTTTCGACCCACTCGAACTACAGCACTAGATGTAAACGAGTTAGATAACAACAAGAATAAAACGAAGGAAACGAGAGAAGAAAAACCGGCGGTTTTCCGGCGGTGGTCGGCGGTGGCGCGCCGGTGGAGCAACGGCCGAAGAGGGGAGCGGCTAGGGCTTGAGCGGCTAGGGTTTGGTGCTTAAAATCTGATCTCAAAACTCCTTTTGAGGTCTATTTATACTTAGGGTTTTCAACCCTAGTGGGCTTAAGTCATTGGGCTTGACCCACTGATGCATTAAGCCCATTCCCTCGTCGGCCTCGTTTCTAATAAACGATCGTCCACAAAATTATAACAAAATTATATTTGTGACGAGCTCAGAGTCCTCGTCGATACGAGCGCCTCTTCGAAATTTCCAATTTCCAAAATTGGAAACTTCCCCTTTAGTGGTCCTGCTAAATCGGGAAACTTCCCAATTTAGAAAGTTCACTAAATTCCGCATGTCTCTCTTTCTCCACGTTTATTCCAATTCGCAATTCACAATTACGAATCTTGGATTCAATCATATCGACATCCAATCGTTTAAAGATTAACACATTTATCTATGCTTGTTGTTATCAAGGATCTATATTACACGAGAAGTGTGACCCTCAATGGTTCAGGTGTATGCTAGCCGTGGGCTCACAACTCTTTGTGATTCGAACAACACATTGTTCTTATACGAACTCCTCCCAAGAGTCCCGATTAGAGTAAAACTCATTTTACCTAATCCCCGATCAAATCGGTGCCCAACGAATCAAGATTGGCGTCTAGCAACTACGCATCATGATTCCCTAGATACAAGTGAAGTGCCTGCAAGAACCTTATGATATAGTTAGCGTACAGTACGATCCCTTCATAGCACATGTCCCGATTGAACTAGAGGCATTGGTTCACCGAGACCTCTTATAAAGTTCAATAACCGTGCGAACGTTCTAGGTATTATAAATCCGTTCGTGTGCGACTTAGGGAAACACATTTCCCTAATCACCCCACTATCAACTCTGGCCAGAGATTCCATGGATTATAAACCGTCAGAACACACAGGACATCCATGACTACTCAAGCGCTCGAATCCCCTACTACAATGCACAGACTTCACACTAGATTTCGGATTGCACGAACGTTGGCCCTTGGAGTGGTCCGCGGTGGGACTCAGGGACAGGTCACGATACAATCGGTCCTCTAGTGAAGTCACGGTGATGTCTGGGTCTTAAGGACTAATGGTGTACAACTATATCTTAGAAATCTATTACTCGATGAATGAGAACCACTTATAGATTTCTAGGGCGAGGGAGTTCAGTGAACTCATCCAGTATGAGCACCCACTCAAGTATGCCGATGTCACAACACCGATGACTGATGAGACGCAGTACACATACACTAAGTGCTAGTCTCAAAAGGGAAAGGCCGGTATCCTCATTATTGGCGTAACCCATTGACTAGGAACAAGGTTTAACAGTTACATTACATTGCTGAGTTATCTCACGATTCTACTAGATCAACTCACAGTAATAGAGTAACTCGTTAGGACTATATCTATGCTGCTTGCATGGGATAACAGATATAGAATGCCAAATAAGATATTTTATTATTACGAACGAAAAACGATTGTTTTATTACAAACAAAAGAGAAAGACCACAGCCACAAGTTGGCTTGCCGGTCACCTACTCTAACAGGTGGAAGATGTTAATGAGACGGGCACTGAGCTTGTGGATGACATGGTTGCTGATGATCCTACTACGGGAGAGTCTTCCACTCGTGGTATGGTTAACCCCTCTTGTGGGTGGAGGACTTGGTTTTTGTTTTTTGTTTTTTTTTTTTTTTTTATTATTTATTATTTTTATCTTGGACGTCTTTGACGTAGATGGGTATATCCACTACTGTTTCGTTTGATTTTATTTTGTGTTTGTAACTTCAATTTTGATATTTCTGATTTATTTATTTTGACATTGTTAAGAATTTTATGCGTAATTGCTTATATGTGTTTACATTTAGCATTGTACGCGATGTACTTGAGGAGGAGATCAGTCTCCCAAGATTTTTGTTAATGGTCGTGCCCTTTGTTTAGACCGCACGGGTCGTAAGTATGTTGAACCGTGGCCACATTTTAAATAGAGGACTCATTCAAACAAAATAGAGAGACTAAGATAATCCAGTTGGCCACGCTATATAGATTATCTTCAATTCTCTGTAATGATATTAACTCGTCATAATGGTTAAGTAGTATAGAAACAATAACACTGAAAGTAAAGCAAAAAAATGATTTATTCCTGGATGGAAATTGCGAATTTTTACAAGCCTACTTGAGGCGAAGGGAAATAAAATTGTAAAGATCGAATGATTCGAAATAATCAAAGTTATTCTAAGTAGCTATAGCAATTGTTTCTTCTTCCATGTCTTCCTTGCACACGTCCGTGCTCGCTTTGCTGGTGATATGTCGATTGCCTTTGATGTCTCCATGCCTGAAATATATTGTAGAATTTTTTTTAAGTACTTGCACTGAAGACATAGTCATTTATGTTGGGGATCAGGCACGTGTACGCAGCGGAAAACAAAAAAAAAAATTATTTATATAAACTAATTTATATAAACAAACACGTGCATAATAATTTCGCTTCCGATCACCGACAAACATGCTCGCATATATTATTAATTTAAATGAAATAAATGAAATCATCATAGTATGCTCGCGAAATTAAATCAAATAATTAACATGCTCAACGAACGATTCACATAAACACATATAGATTCATATGATTCAATAATCAATAAACATACATTAATCTCAATTAATAGAAATTAATTAATATATATATATATATATATATATATATATATATATATATATATATATATATATATATATATATATATATATATATATATATATATATATATATATATATATATATATATATATATATATATATATATATATATTCATTAGGGAAAAAGATACTTTACCCTTGAAGCATGAATCGAACGAAGACACGAGAAGATGGCTAGCTGCTCTTCCCACTCCAACTGATCCAACCTCTTTTCTGATCCGAAATTACAGGCCTGCTCCGACTTCAATATCTCCATGGCCATTGACTGGATACACAATTCCTTTTATATGATTGTAAATCCATGAGCTCTGAAGGTTCTGCAAAAATTTCACGTCCATCCGATCACCGGTTGATTTATGGAGAATTTTCTTGCTGGATTGCACAGAAAATCCAAGAGTAATTTTTCAGAATTGCCTTCTCGCATCACCGGCTTGTGGCGGCGCGTTGGGGTGCATGCGGACAACTCTGGTGGCGGCATTGGCAGCATAATAATCTTCCTCCTCTTATTTTTCACCTCGAATATTCAATCCACTATCCACACAGCACTAGATACGTGATAGGCTAAGTACAACAGAGAAGAACGAAGGGAAAAGGAAGATGCCGATGCGACGGCGCGGCGGCTGGTGGCGGAGGTAGGGTTTCGACTGCAAGGTGGACGGCCGATGGACAGAGAGAGGCTAGGGTTTCAAGCTTGTGTTATGTCGTTTTTTTTTTTTTTTTTTTTTGTGTCTTTCACAAGACAAGCCTTAAGTTGGGCTAGGCCCAACATCTTAAGTCCACTCTCTTTCTCGACTCGTTTCTAACAAACGAATGCTCGCGAAAATATAACAATTATATATTGACGACGAGCACAAAATCTCGTCGATACGAGTACCACTTTGGAATTTACCAATTTCCAAAATTGGAAACCCTAATTTAGGACTTGCCAAATTGGGAAACTTCCCAAAATAGAAAGTTCACTAAATTTCCGTTGGATTCTTTTCCTCTACTTATTCTCATCCGTAATTAAAAATTACAAACGTTGGAATCAATCAAATTGACTTTCAATTACACTAAGAACTAATTAATCTTAGCTCGTTGCATTAAGGATCTCAAGTACACGAGCAGTGTGACCCTCGATGGTTCACGTGTAAGCTAGCCGTGGCCCCATAACCAGTTGTGGTTTAGACTCGTCCCTAGAGTTACAATCAAGTTGAAGCTAGTTTCAACTTAAATACCCAACGAATCAAGATTGACGTCTGGCAACTACGCGTCATGTTTCCCTAGATAGAAATGAAGTGCCTGCAAGAACCGTGTGATATAGTTAACGTACAGTATGATCCCTTCGATACATATATCCCGATTGAACTAGAGGCATTGGTTCGTCGAGACCTCTTTATGAGTTCAATAACTGTGTGGACGTTCTTGATTACATAATCCGTTCGTGTTTGACTTAGATAAATATATTTCTCTAATACGACACTTTCAGCTATGGCCATAGACTTCATGGATTATAAATCGTAAGAACACAAAGGATATCCATGACTGATCAAGAGATGGAATCCCCTACTACAATGCACAGACCTCTCACTAGATTTCGGACTGCACGAACACTGGCCCTTGGGGCGGTCCTCGGTGGAACTCAGGTACAGTTCACGATACAGCAGGTCCTCTTGTCAAGTCACGGTGATGTCTGGGTCTTAAGGATTAATGGTGTACAACTATATCATAGAAACCTCTACTCGATTATTGGGAACCACTTTGAGATGTCTAGATTGAGGGAGTTCAGTGAACTCATCAACTTATGAGCACCCACTTATGTATGCTGATGTCACAACACCATTGACTGATGAGACGCAGTACACATACACTAAGTGCTAGTCTCGAATGGGAAAGGCCGATATCCTCATTAGTGGCGTAACCCGTTGACTAAGAACTATGTTTAACAGTTACAAAACTAAATAATCTCACGATTCTACTAGATGTATTTATAGTAATCAAGTAACTGTAAGGACTATATCTATGGTTATGCAAGGGACAGAGATAAAGAATGCTAAATGGGGTTTTTATCATTAATACGAAATAGATTATTTACGAGTAGCGTGAGAAAACACAACAATTGGTTGGCTCTTCGGTCACCTACTGTAACAATTTCATAGGTTGAGGTGATGCATAGTAAAGGGTCACGGACTCAATATGAGGACTACATCTCTTTCTCGCATTTCGAGATATGAAATCAACTCGTGAGTTGCAGTTGTTTGTTGCGTAATCATGCCTGTGAAATGAGATGGCATTACTATGTTAATAGATATATTGAATATATGTGCGGGTAATATCACTTCGTAGAAGTGGGGTTACCCTTCGTGAGAAAGTGCGAAGTATCTGATCTCTTTGGGCAAGTGATGGGGGGAAGGCATCCTCTCGATTGATTCTCAATCTGTAAGAAGATGATGGAAGGTGGTTATCGAATGTTGAGGTAGGTAATATTAATAGCCCCTCAGTTTGGGTGGGATGTTTACGCACCTCGTCATGGAGTAGGAACTTCTCGAGTGTTTAGAGACGTTTTTGCAAGACGAGTGATGTGGAAGGTCGCGAAGCCTGCAAGGGTAGTTGTTTTTAAGCGACTTTTGTATGAGTAAGATGTGGATGCTAACTAAAACAATATTCTTCCAGAGGAATTGAAAGACTTCTTCTTCTCGGATGCGCGCTAAGGTTTCGGCCTCCACCCATTTGTTGAAGTAATCCACGGCTACAATCGGTTGCATTAACGCCGCTGGCATGTGAGGAATGTTGGCGTGCTCTTGACAGGGTTTACACCTCTGTACTAATTTATTCGCGTCTTCATGCATCGCTGGCCAGTAGTAACCTTGTCCCAATAGTTTGAGAGCCAAGGTTCTTCCACTCAAATGATGTCCACAAATGCCTTAATGTACCTCTCGAAGTAGGTAGTTTTCTGAAGTTGGGTTGAGGCATTTCATATATGGGAAGGAGAATCCTCATTTGTAAATTTCTTCTTCCACTATTACGAAGCGAGCGGCCCTCGTTTTTAATTTTCGTGCTTGGGTGGTGTCGGTTGGATGTTCTCCCTTCTTGAGATAATTTATGATGGGAGTAAACCAGCATGGTTCATCCTCCTCATTGTAATGCACTTCATCAGTGGATACAATCTTTGGTTGAGGCGAGGTGAGGGGAGTAACTTTCCGACTTCCGATGCTTGCCATGGAGCTTCCAAGCCTAGCTAATTTATCTGCGTGGATGTTGCTGAAGTGAGGTACTTGTTTGTTTTCGTAGCCCTCGAGCTTCGATAATAGAGTGTGTGTGAGGGCCAGGTATTTGGCCATGGAGTCTTCTTTGGCCTCATAGGTTCCAAGAACTTGGTTGACGACGAGCTGAGAGTCGCTTTGTATTAGGAGCTTATGTGCTCCAGCTGCTAGAGCGAGGCGGATTCCAACTATCAATGCTTCATATTCAACTACATTGTTTGAGGTTGTGAATTTGAATCGTTGAGCATATTCGAATTCATCTCCATTGGGGCTCATTAATACGATACCTGCGCCACCTCCTGCGGCCGTGGAAGATCCATCAACGCTGACGGACTAAGCGGGTAGGGAGGTTCTCTCCTCTGTAGCGGTCCTTTCTACTAAGAAATCGGCCAATACTGTGCCTTGATGGGGCGTGGTTTGAATACCACCCCGTATTCACTCAGTTCTATGGCCCATTTGGCTCACCATCCGGATGTCTCGGGACTCCTCAATATCTGCCTCAGGGGATAGATGGTGAGAACCACCACTTGATGTGATTGGAAGTAGGTTTGGAGCTTCCGAGCTGCATTGATGAGGGCGAGGGCGTGCTTCTCCATGTAGATATATCGTTGTTCAGCTCCTTGAAGGGCGCGACTTATGTAGTATATCGGCTGGTGACCTTTCTCTCCATTTCGGATGAGGACCGCGCTGATGGCATCAGCAAAGGTCGCTAAGTAAAGGAGGAGGGTGTGGGTTGAGGTTTCGTGAGTAAGGGTGGAGATGCGAGATATGACTCTAATTTGATGAAAGATTTTTGACATGCTTTATTCCACTCAAACTTCTTTCCACCCCTTAGAATCATAAAGAAGGGAAGACCTCTATCCGCCGACCGAGAGATTAATCGGTTCAAAGATGCCAAAAAATGTTAAGTTGTTCGACCTTCTTAATTGATGTTGGTGGAGCCATGGAGGTGATGGCTTCGATTGTCTTGTGATTAGCTTCGATTCCTTGTTGTGATATCATGTATCCCAAGAATTTGCCTCCTCGAATGCCAAACGAACATTTGAGGGGGTTGAGTTTGATTTAGTACTCTTGTAGGATGGCAAAGCACTAACCTAAATCGGCTAGGTGGTCCGAGGCCTTGATTCTTTTGACGAGCATGTCGAAGATGTATACCTCCATATTTATTGCGATAAGGTCTACGAATAGTGTGTTCAGTACACGTTGGTAAGTAGCTCCCGCATTTTTTAGGCCGAAAGGCATGACTTGGTAGCAGCAGATGCCTTGGTCTGTGACAAAGCTGGCTCTCTCTTGATCTTCTGGCGCGAGCAAAATTTGATTGTATCCTTGATATGCATCAAGGAAGCTGAGGAGCTCGCATTCCGAGGTCGAGTCAATGAGCTGGTTGATCCTAGGCAAGGGAAAAGGATCCTTGGTAAAGCTCTATTGAGGTCGGTGAAGTCTACGCACAGTCTCCACTTGCCCCGGGATTGGGAACAAGTACTACATTGGAAAACCATTCAGAATACTGAACTGGTCGGATGTGACCTGCGTCTAGCAGTTTTGCAACTTAAAATTTGATATGGTTGTTACGTTCGGGACCAAATGTCCACTTTCGTTGCTTGACCAGATTCAGTCTTTTATCGACATTTAGTCGATGTAGAGCCACCTTAGGGGGGATTCCCGTCAAATCTTGGGCCTTCTAGGAGAACGTGTCTCCATTGTGTCGCAGGAAGTTGGTGAGATGATATTCCATCTCCGGATCTAAATTGGATCCGATGTGTAGGAGCTTGGAATTATCTCCAGGTGTGAGCTCTATGAGCTTAAGCTCTTCGACGGCCGTTAGCTAGATGTTGTCATCTGGTACGTTCATGAGGATTTCTCTATCTGTAACACCCCACCTTTCCAAAACCCGAAAAACCCTAAAACCTGAGATTAATATTTCTAACTCAAGAACCCTTAGGAAATATTATTACGTGATATTAATTATGTGAATTTAATTATGTTACTTACGTGAATAATTACGTGCGCTATTATATGTGTGATTTATATGATTTAAATTTCCGTAAATTGAAATACTATGGAATTTCGTGATTTACGTGGATTATGTGAATAATTGCGTATTTTATTTATTTGATAAATTATTTGAAAATTTTGTGGATTATATATATATATATATATATATATATATATATATATATATATATATATATATATATATATATATATATATATATATATATATATATATATATATATATATATATATATATATATATATATATATATATATATATATATATATATATATATATATATATATATATATATATATATACATATATGTACACATACATACATACACGTACATACATGCATGCATACGTATACATACATATATGATAATACTTGCATTATACATTAAAAATATATTTACATATACATGATATATTTATATATGTGTGTGTATGTCCGAAATGTGTGTGTGTGTTCGGATGGTGTGTGTGTGTGTGGTGTTTATGCAAGTTGTAATTATATTAATAAATAAATTAGGATTAATTGGGCATGCACTTACACTTGGCAAATACTAATCATTTGATCTAAACCTACACTCAACACTCTCATTGTAAGATGAAGAGGCACCCTTCATCTTTCTTCTTCCAACACCTAGCCAAATTACTTGTCCTCCATTCCCCTCTCCACCGAAGCAATCACCACCATCATCGGCCCTCCTCTCTCCACCTCACTTTACTTTTCCAAAGAAATTCCCAAAATTAAAATGAGAGTTCCTTATTTAACTCTTGCCTCGGACTACTCCAAGAACACCATCAAGACCACTTGCCTTCTTTCGGGACATCACAACTCCTCCCTCCTTGAAGCTCACACCATTTCTTTCACAATCAAGGTAGCTTGGTTGGACTTCGGTGCTTGAAAGCCTCTCTCCCTTTCGGTTATTTCTTTCTTCGAATTTAAGGTAAGAAATTTCGATTTCTTGCTGCAATTAAAGGGCATCAATAGTATTGAAATGATTTTTTTTGAAATTTTAAAAGATTGGGAAAGATTTCGAAAATTTAGGGCTTTTTGAAAAAAAATGGAAAAGGAGTGTTTCTTGTTAAATTCTTGTTCTTGCATGCATCATCTATGTTGATAGTGGATAGATACAACTTTTATTGGCCAAAAGACTTAAAAATTTCAGATTCAAAAAGGGGTTTTCAAGAAAAAGGAATTTTTGGACTTTTATGTGGTTGCATGTGTAGATCTTCGAAAGTTTGGGCCAAATCTGTAAATTTTGTAAAGTCTGTCCGAAAAATGTTTTTCAAAACTGTTTTCCAGCATTTATTGAACAAAAATTTCGGATTTAAAGAATTTTTGTAAGAAAAGTTGATTTTTGAAATTCTAGTAGGCTTGCATGTGTAGATCTAGAGATTTTGGGGTAAATTGTGTAATTTCCGAAAGTTCTGCATAAAGTAACTTTTCAACTTCATTTTCTGCATCTAGTAAAGTGGAATTTCAGATTTGTTAGGGGTTTTCATGAAACAGTAGAAATTGAATTTCTAGTGTGGTTGCATGTATAAATTTCGAAACTTTTGGGTCAAAACTGCAATTTCCAAAAAATCCCTCATTTTTAAAGTTTGGATCTGTTTTTCAGCAAGTATTAGATAGTAAAAAGTTTTATTTACCAAGTTTTTAAATTAATTAGAGTTATATTAGAGTTTTGGATTTTTAAATTGAAAAAGGGATTTTCCTAGTTTTTAATTTCAAGAAAATTCGAAACTTTGTAAAAATTTAAATTTATTTCAGAATCTGGAATTTGAGTCAGTTAGGAGTTCTAGGATTTAATTTGAGAATTTTTGGAATTAAATTGCTATTATTTCAAAATTAGGATAATTGCATGTCATTTACATATGTTTTGTGCCTTAAATGTTCATGTTTTGATTTAATGGTTATGAGTGATGAGTTTTGGTATTTTTGTATTTTTAAATGCTGTTGGATGTGGTTTAATGGCTGTGAGAGATTATTGAAATGGATTATTACCTAGAAGTTGTAATAAGTCCATTAAATGAGATGTGAAAAAGGGGTATTTGTTCTTAAGCATGCTTTGATGAGTAATTAGTGAAGTTTAATGTGTTGGCTACATGTGTGTGTGCTGAAAATGTGTGAATGTGTGGTTGCTGATTGTGCATGGTGTGTGTGCCGTGTGTGGTTGTGTGTTTATGTGTGTGAATTTGGGATTTTTGCCCAATTTGCAAATATGTGGTATATTGTGATAATGGTGTGAAGTTGTGGCACTTGATTGATATTTGTGATGTCATGTGTGGGTTATAGCATTATTTCGAAAAGTTGCATTAAATGATTTTTATTTGAAAGATTAATGGAATATCGGGTAATAAACAACTCGGATATAGTGGGCCGGTATCCAACTAGGATGATGTGTGTAGTGGTTTGATTCCACTTAGTGAAAACGGGCTCGTAACAGGTTTATTATCCGGTACAGAAATTAATCTTTCACGGATCCGATAAACCGAAAAATGTGTTTTTCATGATTTTCACAAAAAGGGCATTTTAGTCATTTTGCATAATTACGTGATTTTTTTAAATGATGTATTTTCGTGAGATATGTGATTTGACCGATTGCCTTGTGTTGTGTACGAAACGTGGGTAAGAACGGGTATACTATATTATATATTATATATAACGTATTTCCAAAGTTCGATATTACTCGGATTTCTTACTGAGCTTTATAGCTCATATAGATGTCTTTTGATTGCAAGTAGTAGTGCTAGTAATCCTCAACCGGGATGGATCGAGTAGTGGATCGAGGTCTTGCCCGGAATTTTGGAAGACGTACGAGGACCTATGAACGATGCTAGAACTTTTGGTTATTTTCTTTTGGTGGTGTAACCTTTAACCGTCACATTTCTCTTTTCGTACTTTTGAACTCATTTTCGTTATGACTCGTACTTAATTCCTACTTTAATATAGTAAGTTTCGTAATTTGCTATTTTCATGCCTTCGCTAGAAACTTTCGAATTATTCACCAAAATAACCTTTTCAAACTCTGATTTCTTCTCGAACCGAAAATCGATAGTGAGAGTGTAGCACTCGAATGAAAAAAACCTCCCCTCGAAACTTATTTCCAAACAAAGCTTTTATTCGACTAAGGTAACCTAAGAAAGTTTTCGAAAATGCAAAGCCTTCAATACCCAAAAGAAGAAATTTTTTTATAATCGCATTTTCGCCCCATCTCAAAGTTTCAAAAATTACAAAGAGATCCTTTGCTTCCGCTAGTTTAACAAATATTCCGATAAACCGGTTCGATTTATCGCCCATCTAGAAGGGGGGTGCTACACTATCGGCCTCAATGACCGCGTTGACCCATTTCCATTTTGTCGGGTTTTTGGGTGTCGTCTCCCCTTCCGGATGCGTTAGGCTTCTTAGATGGTTCACGTAGGGCTCTCGTGTAGCATCTCCAACTACTTTTCCCATCCCATAAGGAGTGGGGAACTTCATTTTTTGGTGAAAAGAAGATAGAACTGCCTCTAAAGCATGTATCGTATGTCTTCCCAAGATGATGTTGTACGGAGATGGTGTATTAACTATTAGGAATTTCACTATCTTCGTCACTTGGCATGAGCTATCTCCGAGTGATATAGGAAGTTCTTATTCACCATTTGAGTATACATCTTCTTCTGTGAATCCTTTCGTTGGAGTACTCATGTGGCAGAATCTGCCGTTGTCGATCTGCAGTTGCTTGAACGCGTGAGTGTACATGATGTCGGCCGAGCTCCCAATGTCGACCAGTATCTTCTTGACTAAAAAGTTGGCCACTGAGGCCGTGATCACTAGAGCTTCGTTGTGAGCCTCAATTGGACCTTCTAAGTCCGATGATTTGAAAATGATGCTAGTCTCGGGTCTTCTTATCTAATATACATATGCGGAGGAAGATGCATGTTCCTGACTCATGCGTGCCGACTGGGCAAGGTTGTGCCTTGAGTTGTGTGAGTCACCACTTGTTGGTCCTGCTGTGATAAAAGCAATGACCGTTCTATTGGGTTGATTGTCATTGTTGTCTTGGTCACGTCGATGACCTCCCTCATCTTGTCGCTGCTGTTGATCTCGATGGTTATCTCGGCGTGGGGGGTCATCTCTTCGTTTTCTTTTGGACTTGTTGATGCATTCGCCTAAGTGGCCTTGTTTGATTAACCTCTCAATGGCTAATTTAAGTTGTGCGCACTCCTCGGTGTTGTGCCCTTTGTCCTTATGTCCTTATGAAAACGGGAGTATCAATCTGATTTCTCTCATTTTGCGTTGGGGTGCATGGGGCGTGGAGGCTCTGCCAATCCTTTTTGCTCTATTACATGAAGGATATCAGTGAGACGAGTATTTAGTGGAGTGAATCAGTTATAAGAGGAAGATGGTTGGCCTTGAGGTGGGGGTGGAGGACGTCGATCATCTGGTCTCCTAATGTCCTCGCGATCATCTTCCCTCTTTCTCTTGGGAGGGGCATGGGTAGAGGCTTCCTCATGCGTATGTACTTCTTGGCTCGATTCAACATCTCATCTAAATTGACAGGAGCCATTCCAGCGATAGATTCTTTGAATCTACCCGATTTCAGGTTTTGCTGCATGATTCCTGAGAGCATGTCTTCTCCTATGCTGGGAACTTCATGGATAGCTTCCACAAAACGTCTGATGTAGTTGGGGGGTGTTTCGTTGTCTCTTTGTACGATAGAGAAAAGGTGTGCCGGGATTTTGGCGTATTGCTTGTTGATGGAGAATTGGTTGGTAAAGTGTTGCGATAATCGAGAGAACTTGTTGATTGATCCTTTAGGTAAAGAGTCGAACTAATTCATGGCCTTCTTGGAGAGAGTGGTGCGGAACATCTTGCATATTGTTCCATCTGTCGGGCCATACAAATCTGCCATGGCATGGAACTTCTCTATGTGTTCTTGCGGGTCAGTGGTTCCTTCGAACTGAGGTAAGCTTGATATTTCCACTCCTTGAGGCAATACCTCATTGAGGATTTCCATGGTGAAAGGACCGCGTCTTGCTGGAACTGGCGCTCTTCCACCAATTGGGTTTTTCATTTGGGGGAAAGAGTTTTGGCGAGATACTCTACTATTTATCTTGTCTTCTCCTTCATTAAGTAGAGGAGCTCTCCATGGAGATGCATAACCCCGTGAGGGTGAGCGCTGGCGTTGTTGTCTGGGTTGTGCCCCACTATGATTGGTGGATTGCTGCATCCGGGACCGTGGGTCCGAGATAGATGAGGACACACTTATTCGGTGGTCGTTGTTCTGGACCGGTTGTTGTGCCATGGGTGGCATCGCGGGAGGACCATTCTTCCACCTCTGTGTCTTATGAGTTGTCTCCTCCTGCTATTGCTTCCTCATCTCCTCATGCTACTGCTCCATCACCTCCTTTTGTTAGAAAGTCTTTCAGACAGATCAAACTTCCTACTTATCTTTATGATTTAGTCAACTCCAAACTTCCTTCTACGGCCAAATATCCCATTTTCAATGTGCTTGGATACACCAATCTTTCTGCTTCTTTCTTTGCCTATACTTCCAACTGTTGGGTTTCGGGCACGTGTACGCAACGGAAAACAAAAATTTTATGCGATTTAAACAACTTTAAAGCACATAAACACATGCCCGATAATTTAAATCAATTAATTGCGTACCTTTGCGCTTCTAGAGAAATTAAAAACAACATACTTGCGTACCTTTGCGCTTCCAGCGAAATTAAAACAACAACATGCTTGATTACTTAATCGAAATTAAATCAATTAGCATGCTCGCGTTTAAATCAAATAATCTTGCTCGCAATAATAAAACCAATTTCATGTAGACACATAAACTCATACAAGTTTCTTATTAAAACGAACATGCATATATTAATATAAACGTAACCGAATCGAATGACAATAGATTCGAAACATTACCTCTTGAAGCGTGAGGTAGGCGCACTAAGCAAAGCTAGATTGCCACGGAAACCAATCCTTGCAATCCGGGGCAGCAACGGCGATGATCCGAGCTACGGCGGCGCGTGTGATTCACGTTCTTTCCTTGAAGCATCAATCGAACGATGACTCGAGAAGATGGCCAGCTGCTCTTCCCACTCCTATTGATCCAACCTGTTTGCTGATCTGAAATTACAGCCTTGCTCCGACTTCAATATCTCCATGCTTATTTACTGGATGGACAATTCCTTATGGAAGAATGTAGATTTATGAGTCGTGAAGCTTCCGACAAAATTTCACGTCCATCCGATTATCGGTTGATTTATGGCGAATTTTCTCGCTGGACAGCGCAGAAAATCCGAGAGCAGTTTTTCAGAATTGCCTTCTCGCATCTTCGATTCTTCAATCTTCCTCCTCTTGGATTTCACCTCGTATACTTCGATCTACTAAACACGTGGCACTAGACACGTAATAGTCAGAATAACGGCAGAAAAGAAAGAAGGAAAGGAATACCGAAAGAGATCGGCCAACGGGTGGCCGATTCCGGTGAATTTTCGGCGACGGCGCGGTGGTGGTGGCCGTGGGAGAGGGTGGCTGATCGAGAGAGGAGGCTAGGGTTATGAACGTGTGTCTTCTTAGTTGTGTTTGTGCAAGACCTATAAATCAAGTATTTATATGTCTTGCATAAAACCCTAACGGGCTTAAGTTGGACCGGGCCCAACAGCTTAAGTTCGTTAGTTATTTTACTTGCTCATCTCTCTCAATTCGATGATCGGAAAACTGTAACGATTACATTTTCGGAATCATTATAATGTCCTCGTCATTACGAGTGCCAACTCTGGATTTCCACCTTTCCAAAAGTGGAAACCCTAATTCAGTGCACTTTCTAAATTTGGAAACTTCCCGATTTAGAAGGTTCACTAATACGTTCGCCTATTCTTTTCCTTTTCTTATTCTCATTCATAATTCCAAATTACGAATGTTGGACCCAATCATATTGACTTCCAATCATGCAAAGATAAACATATTTTACCTTTGACCGTTTATTCAAAGATCTCATGTGCACGAGCAGTGTGACCCTCGATGGTTCAGGTGTAAGCTAGCCGTGGGCCCACAACCCTTTGTGGTCAAAACTCGTCCCCTTAGAGTTACGATTAAGATGAAACTTGTTTCACCTTAATCACCCAACGAATCAAGACTGGCGTCTAGCAACTACGCGTCATGATTCCCTAGATACAAATGAAGTGCCTGCAAGAACCTTCAGATATAGTTAACGTACAGTACGGTCCCTTCGATTCATATGTCCCGATTGAACTAGAGGCATTGGTTCGTCGAGACCTCTTTATATGTTCAATGACGGTGCGATCGTTCTAAGTATTGTAATCGTCACGTGCATGACTTAGAGAATCGAATTCTCTAATCATCACTTAGTCAGCTCTGGCCAGAGACTTAGAATGATTACAAACTTTCAGAACACACAGGACATCCAAGACTATTCTAGCGATCGAATCCCCGACTACAATGCACAGACCTCCCACTAGATTTCGGACTGCCCGAACACTGGCCCTTGGGATGGTCCTCGGTGGAACTCAGGGATAGGTCACGATACAGCTGGTCCTCTAGTGAAGTCACGGTGATGTCTAGGTCATAAGGACTAATGGTGTACAACTATACCATAGATATCTCTACTCGATTATTGGGAACCACTTAGAGATTTCTAGGGTGAGGGAGTTCAGTGAACTCGTCAACTTACGAGCACCCACTTATGCATGCCGATATCACAATACCGTTTACTGATGAGATGCAGTACACATACACTAAGTGCTAGTCTCTTAATGGGAAAGGCCGATATCCTCATTGGTGGCGTAACCCTTCGACTAGGAACACGTTTAACAGTTATAATACTAAAGTAAATATCTCACGATCCTTACGATCATTTACTCGTACTTGTAATAACTGTAAGGACTATATCTATGCTTGTGACAAAGGGACAAAGATATAGAATGCCAAGGTGTTTTATCATTAATACGAATAAAGGTTCGTTTATTACCATAATAAATACGAAAGACCACAACCACAAGTTGGCTTCTTGGTCACCTACTCTAACAATCTCCCACTTGACCTAAAGCCAACTACCCATGAATCGCAATCCCATCGACTCTCGATGTTTCTCATGGACCGATCTCGGTAAAGGCTTCGTGAAGGGGTCTTCAACGTTCTCTTCCGAGGTGACTCGTTCTACTTTAACTTCACCTCTATCAATGATCTCTCCGATCACATGATACTTTCTCAGAATATGCTTCGACTTCTGATGAGATCTGGGCTCCCTAGCTTGCGCCAAGGCTCCGGTGTTATCACCGTACAACGGTACTGGATCACTAGCACAAGGAACGACACCCAACTCTTGGATGAACTTCCTTATCCAAGTCCCATCTTTTGCAGCTTCGGACGCTGCGATGTATTCCGCTTTGGTAGTGGAATCGGCCGTCGTGTTTTGCTTGGAACTCTTCCAACACACGGCACCACCGTTAAGCGTGAATATAAATCCAGAGTTCGACTTTGAGTCGTCCACATCCGATTGAAAACTAGAGTCGGTAAAACCCTATAATTTCAATTCGGCACCCCCATAAACCAAAAATATATCCTTATTCCTTCGTAAGTACTTGAGGATATCTTTCACGGCTTTCCAGTGAGCCGGGCCAGGGTTAGACTGATATCTGCTTGTGACACTCACAGCATACGCAATATCGGGTCTCGTACATAGCATGCCATACATTATGCTTCATATTGCAGAAGCATAAGGCGTCCATTTCATCTCCTCGATTTCACTAGGTGTTTGCGGACACATAGATTTCGAGAGACGAGCCCCATGGGACATTGGCAAGAATCCCTTCTTGGATTCTTCCATGCTAAACCGTTTCATAATGGTGTCTATGTACAGGCTTTGGGATAAGCCAAGCATCTTTCTCGCTCTATCTCTATAGATGCGTATTCCTAATACATAAGATGCTTCTCCCAAATCCTTCATTGAGAAACGTGTTGACAACCATGCTTTTGTTTGCTGCAACATTCCTACGTCATTCCAAATGAGTAGAATGTCATCAACGTAAAGCACTAAAAATATCACTGCCCTCCCACTAACCTTCTTGTATACACAAGGTTCCTCCGGATTCTTCTCAAAATCAAACTCTTTGATAGTTGAGTCGAACATAATGTTCCAACTTCGGGATGCTTGTTTCAATCCATAAATGGATCGCTGGAGCTTGCAAACCTTTTGCTCACTTCCAGAAGATATGAAGCCTTCCAGCTGCGCCATGTAAATTTCTTCCTCAATATCTCCATTAAGGAAGGCGGTCTTCACATCCATTTTCTATATCTCGTAGTCGTACCACGCAACTATGGCCAGCAAAATCCTAATGGACTTCAGCATCGCGACTGGCGAAAAGGTTTCCTCATGGTCAACGCCTTGCCTTTGAGTGTATCCTTTCGCTACCAATCTAGCTTTATAGGTCGATACCTTTCCATCCACTCCAATTTTCTTCTTATAGATCCACTTGCAGCCAATAGGAACAATTCTCTTAGGTGGATCTACCAAGGTCCACACCTTGTTGGAGTACATGGAGTCCATTTCGGATTTCATGGCAGTTAGCCAATGTCCCATGTCCGCATCCGATACGGCCTCATTGTAGGTTCTTGGATCTTGTCCAAGATCAACATGATCTTCATCATTCTCGAGGAGGAATAACCTATCCGGCATTTTCCGAACTCTTTCGGATCTACGTACCGTAGGTTCAGGAGGTATATTAGTGGTTTGTTGTATTGGTTCGATTACTTATTCTTGCGCTTGAACTTCACTTTGTGGTTCTTGAACTACTTCAAGTTCTATCATGCTGCCTTTTCTATCGGATAGAAACTCCATTTCCAAAAAGGTGGCATTTCGTGAAACAAACGTATTTGCTTCCTTGATATAATAGAATTCGTATCCCATTGAATCTTCGGGATACCCCAAAAATAGCACAAGTCGGATTTACTATCCAACTTATCTCCCACTAATCGCTTCACATAAGCGGGACAACCCCATATCCTAATATGTTTGTAGCTGGGTTTCCGGGAATGCCAAAGTTCATAAGGTGTGGATTTAACTGCTTTGGTGTTAACTCTATTCAGCAAATACGCGGCAGTACGAAGTGCATGACCCCACAAGTATGCCGGTAAGTTTGTGAACCCCATCATTGATCGAACCATATCTAATAAAGTTCGATTCCGACGTTCGGACACTCCATTAAGTTGAGGAGTTCCCGGTGGAGTCCATTGGGATTGTATCCCATTCTCTTTTAGATAGTCAATGAACTCGAAGCTCAAGTATTCTCCACCACGATCGGATCGTAGCTTCTTAATACTTCGTCCGAGTTGCTTTTCCACTTCGTGTCTAAAATCTTTGAACTTTTCAAATGTTTCAGACTTGTACTTCATCAAGTACACATACCCATACCTAGAATAATCGTCGGTAAAGGTAGCGAAGTAGTTATATCCACCCTTCGCACTAACACTTAGTGGACCACACACGTCTGTATGGATCAAATCCAAAAGACACTCGGCTCGTTCCATTTTCCCTTTGTAGGGTGACTTGGTCATTTTCCCTTTAAGGCAGGATTCACAAGTTTGTAGTGATTTCACGTCCTCCAAAGAGAACAAGCCTTCACTGACAAAATCGTTCATCCTTCTTAAAGAGACATGACCTAATCTAGCGTGCCAAAGTTGTGCGGGGTTTTGATCTATCTCCTTACGTTTTGTTGATATAACATTAATAGGTATTTCATTTGGATGCAGTTCATATAAGTTGTTTAATAGTCGTCCTTTGCAAATTAAATTCTCATTCTTTTGTATAATGCAAATCGAATTTCCAAAAACAAAAGTAAAACCTTCAATATCTAATACAGGAATAGAAATAAGGTTTCTAATGAACGACGGAACAAATAAACAATCGTTCAAAACAATAGGAAAACTAGAATCCAAAACATTTAAGTAAATTGTGCCAATGGCTTCAGCAGCAACTCTTGCTCCATTCCCCATCCTTAGGTAGGTCTCACCCGCTCTAAGTCTTCGACTTCTTGTCATTAGCTGCAAATCATTGCACAAATGTGAGCCACAGCCCGTATCCAATACCCAAGAAGAAGAGTTGACAGACAAATTTACGTCAATGAAATACGTACCCTTTTCAGAACCTTTCTGCTTTAGGTAAGCCTTGCAGTTGCGGCGCCAATGTCCTTTCTTTCCACAGTGATGGCAAGCATCATCAACTTGCTTACCAACCTTTGCTTTGGGGCCTCCACTACCTTTACCCACTTCGAACTTGCTGTTTGGGAAGGGAACTCTTTCCTTTCTCTTCTTTTGGAAAGAACTCTTCTTTCCAGAAGTAGCAGCAATGAGAACAGACTTCTCTTTCTTAATGGTGGACTCGAAGCTGACCAACATGTTCATTAACTCATCCAAGGGAGGATCTAGTTTGTTCATGTTGAAGTTCACTATGAACGATTCATAGGAACTAGGAAGAGACAACAGGATCAAATCCAACGAGAGCTCGGCTGGGAGGGTGACATCAAGATTCACTAGCTTTTCAAGGAGAGTGATCATTTTGAGACAGTGCTCGTGGACCGAAGTCCCTTCGCGCAGTCTCGCTGTGATCAACTCCTTTGTAGCAGCGTACCTCGATGCCCTAATATTCTCACTATACATGCTATCGAGATGAGCCTTTATATCGAAAGCATGCAGGTGAGACTCATATTTCCTCGCAAGCACGGGCTCCATGGCGGCTATCATATAGCACCTAGCATGAGTGTCATCTTTCTTCCAAACTTCATAAGTTTCCTTTTCAACATCAGTCGTTGTGGCAGGTATGGTGGCGGGAAGCCTCTCGTTCAAAACATAGAGACGCCCCTCAACAGTTAGCACAAGCTTAAGACTACGCAACCAATCTAGGTAATTAGGGCCATTGAGTTTATTGTCGAGGATTGACATTATGGGATTCTTAGACATGATTATCTGAGACATATAGAGAAGAGGATTATTAGAGATTCGCGTTAAATGATTGTTACAATTAAATGTTTGGACTTATGTTATTTAATTGTTCTCCCACTAATTTTATCGAGTTCCACTTCCCTCTAGTAGACAAACGAGAAAACTGATTTTTCTTAATGGGCTTTAGGTCCAATAGACAAATATAACCCGTAGTTAATCTATCCCGATTATATTTGCCCAAAGGTAGATCACAATCTATCATATCCACAATATGACCCTAAATAAATTTTCCTCACACTTGATAATGACCTAAGTTAATCTCGCGAATATCAAAATCTACGTGTGTCAAGTCTAACCTACCAATCAAAGATGCTCATAGAACTTGATTATGCCAAACTAATGCAGTCCCTAGTTAATCTAGCCGACCACGTTAATTCAACATAACCCTTTTCTATGGCTACCTTCATCAATATGTCAATTGAATTACAGCTTACTCTACCATAGCACTCCCCGCTAACACGGCTTACTGCACTACAGTAAAGGGCTACACATAATCCAACCGTTGGCAGAAGGAAAGAAATAACTCAACAGATTGGGTCATTCTTTATAGCTTGAAATGATTCTCAATTAGATTAAGAATGAGGGGTTTTATTAAAAGTTTTATCTCATCAGAAGGTTCGGATTGGTCTATGTGATTCCTACATCTATGTTCTCTAAAGGTATATGGAAACGCATATTGTCCTAAGAGGAACATACGACCTAACTATATAATTAATTACATTAATTAATTATCGGGTTTTTCAAAATAATTATAGAACCTCAACTAGCATAAATCATTCATATAATGTTGAGGTACTACTAATTAAGTTGAACTTATAATCAATATTATATTTGTGTTCTATTAATTGAAATCAATTTAACAGTTTAAATCAATTTGATTAATCTAACACCTATTTACTAAAATAGATGATTGTTGATCCAATTATCTAATTGGGATTAATTGAAAATAATTTTCCAAAAATTAAAATCAATTTGTTTTAAGTTTAATTTTAGAAATCTGAAATAATTTTTTTTTTTTTTTTTTTTTTTTTTTTTTTTTTTTTTTTTTCTTTTTTTTTCAGTGAACCGGTTCGTCCCAACCGGTCTGACCGGTTCGGACCGAAGCGGTCCGGTTCTGTCCGGTCCAGCTGACCCAAATCAGTGGGCCGGGTCAGTCGGACCGGGAACCGGTCTGACCGACCCGAATCCACGTGGATTCGGTCAACTAGATCGCACACAACCATCGAACCGGCCGGTTCGACCGGTTCGATCCGAACAATTAAAAACCGATGTTTTAAAAACAATTTCAGATCCGATTTTCCAATTTTAAACAATTTTAAAGCTGGAAAAATTCTAAACAATATTTCAAAAATATTTTAAACTTACGAAAACTCCCAATTACATAATACAACAATCACTACTTTAATAAATCGAACATGCATAAAATCATAGCATATTATACGACGCAATTAATTACGCAACGAGCTCTGATACCACTGTTGGGTTTCGGGCACGCATACGCAGCGGAAAAAAAAAATTTAATGTGATTTAAACGACTTTAAAGCACACAAGCACATGCCCGACAAATTAAAATCAATTAATTGCGTACCTTTGCGCTTCCAGCGAAATTAAAAACAACATACATGCTAAATAATTTAACCGAATTTAAATCAATTAACATGCTCGCGTTTAAACCAATTAACATGCTTGCAAAGATTAAAACGATTACACATAATCACATAAAATCATACGATAGCAAACATGAATTCATAGTTTAAACGTAAACGAATCGAAACTAGGGATTCGTGTATTTACCTCTTGAAGCGTGAGGTAGGAGCGTTTAGCAAGTCGAGATTGCTACGGAAACCAATCCGTACAATCGGGGCAGCAGCGGTGCAGCGGCAGCAGCGGCGAATCGGGCCACGGCGGCGCGTGAGGTACACGCGCGGTCTTCCGGGGCGGCGCGTGGGGCAGCGTGCAGCTTCGGCTCGTGCGCTGCTCTTCGATTCCTCGATCTTCGATCTTCCTCCTCTCGGATTTCACCTCGTATACTTTGATCTACTAAACACGTGGCACTAGACACGTAATAGTTAGAAAAACGGAAGAAAAAGAGAAGGAAAGAAGCTACCAAGACTGTCGGCCGATCAACGGCCGATTCCGGCGAAACGGCGGGGCGGACGGCGGTGGTGGCCGTGGGAGAGAGAGGTGGACGGCTAGGGTTAGGGTTGCTCTTGTGTGTTTGTGCAAGACCTATAAATCAAGTATTTATATGTCTTGCATAAAACCCTAACGGGCTTAAGTTGGACCGGGCCCAACAGCTTAAGTCCGTTAGTACTTTTACTTGCTCGTCTCTCTTAATTCAATGACCGAAAAATTGTAACGATTACATTTTCGGAACCATTATAATTTCCTCGTCATTACGAGTGCCATTTCTCATTTTCCAACTTTCTAAAAGTGGAAACCCTAGTTCAGTGCGCTTTCTAAATTTGGAAACTTCCTGATTTAGAAAGTTCACTAACACGTTCGCCTATTCTTTTCCTTTTCTTATTCTCATTCATAATTCCAAATTACGAACGTTGGACTCAATCATATTGACTTCCAATCATGCAAAGATAAACTATTTTATCTCTGACCGTTTATTCAAAGATCTCATGTGCACGAGTAGTGTGACCCTCGATGGTTCAGGTGTAAGCTAGCCGTGGGCCCACAACTCTTTGTGGTCAAAACTCGTCCCTTAGAGTTACGATTAAGATGAAGCTCGTTTCACCTTAATCACCCAACGAATCAAGATAGGCGTCTAGCAACTACGCGTCATGATTCCCTAGATACAAATGAAGTGCCTGCAAGAACCTTCAGATATAGTTAACGTACAGTACGGTCCCTTCGATTCATATGTCCCGATCGAACTAGAGGCATTGGTTCATCGAGACCTCTTTATATGTTCGATGACGGTGCGATCGTTCTAAGTGTTGTAATCCTTACGTGCATGACTTAGAGAATCGAATTCTCTAATCATCACTTATTCAGCTCTGGCCAGAGATTTAGAATGATTACAAACTTTCAGAACACACAGGACATCCAAGACTATTCTAGCGATCGAATCCCCGACTACAATGCACAGACATCCCACTAGATTTCGGACTGCACGAACACTGGCCCTTGGGATGGTCCTCGGTGGAACTCAGGGACAGGTCACGATACAGCTGGTCCTCTAGTGAAGTCACGGTGATGTCTAGGTCATAAGGACTAATGGTGTACAACTATACCATAGATATCTCTACTCGATTATTGGGAACCACTTAGAGATTTCTAGGGTGAGGGAGTTCAGTGAACTCGTCAACTTACGAGCACCCACTTATGCATGCCGATATCACAATACCGTTTACTGATGAGATGCAGTACACATACACTAAGTGCTAGTCTTCTAATGGGAAAGGCCGATATCCTCATTGGTGGCGTAACCCTTCGACTAGGAACACGTTTAACAGTTATAATACTTAAGTAAATATCTCACGATCCTAACGATCAATTACTAGTACTTATAATAACTGTAAGGACTATATCTATGCTTGTGACAAAGGGACAAAGATATAGAATGCCAAGGTGTTTTATCATTAATACGAATAAAGGTTCGTTTATTACAATAATAAATACGAAAGACCACAGCCACATGTTGGCTTGTTGGTCACCTACTCTAACACTCTCTTCACTAGAGGTTTATGTAACTCTTTCTTAGATCTCATTTTATATGTTGATGATATGATTATTGCTGGCCCTAATGTAACACCCCGCCCTTTCGGAACTTGTTTTATATTTTTATTATTTTTCATAAGTAGATTTTACGTTTAAAATTTTTATGTGCTAATAGGATAATTTATTATGAGCTAGCATAACTAAACATGCATTCTTGATGTACTTTATGTGTGACTTAAATTATGTGATTAATTGATTTATTGGAATCGAATATTTGAAAATTTCACACGAAAAAAAATTAATTGAAAAGTTTCCTGTATTAATTAGATTATTGCATTCCAGAATTTAATTTGGATAGTTGGAATAAATTTATGCATACACTAAATTTTTGAATAAAAGAATAAATTCATGCATATTAGATAATTAAATGAGTGAGTAAACTTAGAAATAAAAATTTCCCTACTCTTCTTGTAATTTTCTGCCATGTGGAGACACACATGGATTTTATTGTCCATGTGGACAATGGTTAATGTAGAAAGACTCATTAATTGGGAGAATTGAAAGCTTAAGTGGCTTGTACTTTCGTCATTGAAAATGGTACTTCACTTTACCTTTCAATTCAAGACCCACTTACTCTCTCTCTCTCTCTCTCCACCTAAGCATTTGAAACCCACTCTCTCTCTTCTTCCTCTCTCTAATTTCGGCCGTCACCACCATCCCCTCACCATGAATCCATTTCTACTCAAGCTCAAGCTATAGAACCATCTCCAATCCAACCCACCTAAAGAGGAAATTCCAAGAACACCCCAAAATGCTTACAAAACTCTATAAATAGAACCCACCACCCAAGAGAATTTTCATCTTCTCCACAATATTTTAAAGCTCTTAAGAAAATATCATTCTTCCTTCTTCTCCTCCATTTCGAAATTATTAGTGTAGGAAGCTCAAAATCTCTCCTCATTTCCAAAAAGAAGTTTCTTCAACTAGAAGTGTAAGAAAGCTCTCATTTTTCTTCTTCCTTTTCAATTTTGAAAATTCCCTAATGTTTTCTTCTAATTTTTATATATTTTTTTCAAGGTTCTTGTAGTGGGTTATTCAATAAATCAATTACTTCATATTCCTAAGAGAATCTAGGTGAGAATTCCTTATTCTTCCTACAAGTGATTCTTCACCAATATTATTTCTTCTTTCTCATTCTTTGTTCTTAATGCCAAAATTTGGGAAGTTATAGTACTTTACTTGTTTATTGTTAGATCATCCATGCATGTAAGAATCTAAGCTTTAAATGATATAATCTTGAAGAACTAAGAATAATATGTAATTTAATTTTTATGTGTGTGTGTGTGTGTGTGTGTGTGTGTGTATATATATACATACTAGACCTACGTGATCTTAAGGAAACTTCGATCCATAGTTTTCGTAAACCTGCGTGGTCGGAGAAAGTACTTGATCCATGGTTTATTTCGTAGACCTATGTGGTTGTAAGTGTACTCCCTTCGAGTCGAGGAAGCTTGCAATCCATGGTTTATGATCTATGAGTAATAAGATAAAATACGAAGATAAAAACCGAGAACAAGATTAATAAAAATGGAATTTTGTGTGATTGAATTGTTGATGGT
Organism: Erythranthe guttata; assembly: GCF_056151865.1. NCBI lineage: Eukaryota > Viridiplantae > Streptophyta > Magnoliopsida > Lamiales > Phrymaceae > Erythranthe > Erythranthe guttata. The sequence continues at coordinate 8,225,019 of NC_142541.1, forward strand.
TCAAATATTTTTAGAAATACCTTGAGGAAAATATCTAATGCATGTAGTAATTACAAGAATGAGTATTGAAAACTCTTAATCTTACCTTGCATGTGAAGATCTAGAAAGAAAATGAAATAAATTGAAATTTGGTGCTACTTTGAAAGAGAACTTCAAGTTTCTGGAGAAAGAGGGTTTGAACTTTAATTACTTAAACTTGGAGGTAATAACTATAAATAACCGAATGCTTTGAGCTACTTTGTTATGTGATATATGGTCTTTGCTTGAGTTGTTATGTGTCTTACTTGATTTTGTCATTTTGTGACTAAACTATGTGCCTTTGTGAAGTAAGTGGAAATATGTGTATACTTATGTGAAAGCTAACTTTGAATATGTGAAATTAAGAATATATACTAACCTCACTTGCACGTTTTTAAAGTTGGGAAATCATGTAAAACTTAGATCCAATAAGCACGGGGTATGAGGGACCGGTACCCAAAAAATGACATGATGAGTGTGTGGTTTGATTCCACTTATGAAACGGGTTCCAAATAAGTGAAGGCTTATTGTCAAATGTTTTGCTTGATTTTCCAAAGGATATCCGAACAAAATTGTTTTTTTCTCACACACCTAGTGAACTTGCTTGAAATGAATGAATGTATGTCTAAAAGAATGACTCCCTTGTAAGGAATCTCCTCTTATTCCTTATCAAATGATGAAAGGGAGGTGTAAGAGGTAAATCGAAAAGGTCTAACAGGTAAATCGAGAAGGTAAAGATAAATCGGTAAATTTTCTTAAAGAAATGGTGATTAGGGTATATGTATACTTGTATATGTATGTATATGTATGATTATATGAGTCCTTGTCTAAGTGTATTTGATATCCTATGGAATTCTGATTGAGTCTCAAAGACTCATATTGGGGTTGAACTGCTTGTAGGATTACCCGATTTCGAGCCCAAGGTTCGTGGTTGAAGTTGAGATCGTGGATCGGGAGAAGAGGTCACATGGTTGTGCATTTTGGGTGCTCTTAATTTATTAATGTGGTTTGTTTTGTACACTTTGCTATTAATGATGTTCGAGACCGTTTTAGGTGTTTATTATCGTTCCATTCCGCATATTCGAGGAACTTACTATTGATGCATCATATGTAATGTTACTTAGGAGTGAAATTGCCTTTTGTGCTATATGTTATGGTATTTCCTCGAAAACTTATGTAACCTTAGGACAAGTTTTCCTAAAAACCTTATAAAATGCCCGTCGGCTAGTTATGTGTTATGTTCTGTCAAGTAGTTTGATAAGTCGTATTAATTATCTATTTTATACATTATTGCATGAAATTTTACAGCATCATACGACTCTCTGTTATGTTCATTTTTTATAGGTCTTTTGCATTATTTGAATAAGCCATTAATTAATTATGAATTGTATCCCAAAACTGCTCTGAGATAGAGTCATTGTAGTATTTACAATAAAATATGAAGTTTTTCTTACTCAAACGAATTTATTCCACTGGGAATGAACTCCTCACTCACTAATGTTGTTTAGTATAGAATTTGATGATATTTAAAATTTTAGGGAATTTATAAAGAATTTTCAAAGGTCACTCCCTTGCTTTAGATTTTCAAACTGTATAGTTGTACCATTTTAATTGTTCCTCCCAAATGGCTCACGGTATTTAAAAAAAACATTCTAGTGGGTGATCTAGGCTCTTATTAGAGCATGTGGTAAAAATTTCAAGGGTTTTTCACGAGCGGTTACAGAGTTATTAATTTGTTTATTTCATAGATCGAAAATGTCCAAAATTTCCTCACTTTGCTAAAATGGGACTTAATCTCTAGATGCATGCATAGTTTGTGAATGTTGTTTGGTAATATGTGGACATTGTTATTTCTGATTCTAAAAGAAAAGAATTTTGTCGAAATTTTCTATTCCCGATTAATATATTTCAAAGTCTTCCGCTATCATATTCTAAAATACTAATTAGGTATAACTAGAAAATGAGTGTCACACATAATCGTACTGAGATTGAATCTATTAAAGAACAACTACATTTGGTTTTCAAACTCAAAGATCTTGGTAAGATGAAATATTTCCTAGGTTTGGAAATTGCTCGAAATCCTTCTGGTATTATTGTTTCTCAAAGACAATACACACTAAAACTGCTTGAAGAGACAAGGTTTTTTAGTTCCAAACCAGTGCTTCTTCCAATGAATCCAAAAGCAGTTCTTAATCAAGAAGATGGTGATCTTCTCCTAGACTCTACATGCTATAGAAGGCTCATTGGAAAATTTCTCTACTTGACCATTACAAGACAAGACATTGCTTTTGCCACCCACAAGTTAAGCCAATATTCTTGAATATTGCAAGCATATATCATTAGGTTCTTTAGCAATAACAGTTAACATAAACAATATAAAGCATAAACATATTTTATTTTATTAAAAGCCCGACTTTTATTTTGAATTTAAAAAAAAAATCGATTTTTGACCGATTTTGGACGATTTTTGCTACAAAAGTTTGAACCAACCCCCCCCCCCCCCCCAAGGTTTGACCGCATCAATCCGCCTCGGAACGCCTCACATGCCAAAACCCAATTTTTCAAACCTTTACACCAAAATCGTATAGGTTTGGGACTGCCTCCACCTTGGAGGCCGATTTTTAAAACACTGATATTAATATGCAAATGTTAATTCTAATATTAATACGGTAATCGTAATGTTAATGCTAATGTCAACAGAAGTCCTAATATGCTAAGGCTAATGCTAATAATAATACTAATATGATAATTCTAATGCTTATACTAATATGTTAATGCTAATTATAGTGCTACTGATAATCCTAATTTTAATCCTAATCCTAATCATAATCTTAATATTAATTTTAAAACGTAATCATAATTCTAATACTAATACATACTTTTATTTAAGACTAATCTAATCGTAATCCTAATCATAATATTTATATTAATCATAATGCTAATCCTAATTCCATTGTGAATGTTAATCCTAATCATAATCCTACTAATTAAACTAATACTAATATTAATACTGATATTAATTCTAATACCAATGGTAATGCAAATACTAATAATAATAAAAATAATAATAATAATAATAATAATAATAATACTAATATGCTAATGTAATACTAATACTAATATTAATATACTAATGCTAATTCTCATATTATTACATTAATGGTAATGTTAATGTGCTAATTCTAATACCAATGGGAAATGGTAATCCTAATACTAACACTAATACTAATACTAATATTAATACTAATATTAATATCTCTTGTAACAACATTTTTAGCTATATGTATTTGTTGGGTTTCGGGCACGCGTACGCAGCGGAAAACAAAAATTTTACGTGATTTAAACCACTTTAAAGCACACAAGTACATGCCCGACAAATTAAATCAATTAATTGCGTACCTTTGCGCTTCCAGCGAAATTAAAAACAACATACATGCTAATAAATTTAACCGAATTTAAATCAATTAACATGCTCGCAATTTAAACCAAATAACATGCTCGCAACGATTTAATCGATTACACATAATCACATAAAATCATACAAACACAAGCATGAAATCATAGTTTAAATTAAACCCTAAAACGAAACTAGGGTTTCGAGTATTTACCTCTTGACGCGTGAGGTAGGAGCGAACGATTCGTCGTGATTACTACGGAAACCAATCCGTAGAATCGGGGCAGCAATGGAGCAGCAGCAGCGGCGGTGTGGCAGCTCACGGCGGCGCGTGTACAGCACGCGCGGTTGTGCGAGGCGGCGCGTGGGGCAGCGTGCGGCTTCGGCTCGTGCGTTGCTCCTCGATTCTTCGATCTACGGTCTTCCTCCTCTCGGATTTCACCTCGTATACTTCGACCTACTAAATCGTGGCACTAGACACGAAGTAGTTAGAATAAAACGGAAAGAAAATAAAGGAGAAAGAATACCGAACAAGAGCCGGCCGAGGAACGGCCGTTTCCGGCGACGGAGCGGCGGTGGTGGCGCGGTGGTGGCCGCGCGGAAGAGAGGGCGAGAGAGAGAGGGTGGCCGATTAGGGTTAGGGTTTTTGTGTGTGTTTTTTTTGTGCTAGGGTTATAAATCATGTATTTATAGTCCCTAGCATGAAACCCTAGCGGGCTTAAGTTGGACTGGGCCCAACAGCTTAAGCTCGTTAGTTTCTTTAATCGCTCGTATCTCTCAATTCAATGATCGAAAAATTGTAACGATTACAATTTCCGAGTCATTATAATTTTCTCGTCATTACGAGTGCCATCTCTTATTTTCCAACTTTCCAAAAGTGGAAACCCTAGTTCAGTGGACTTTCTAAATTTGGAAACTTCCCGATTTAGAAAGTTCACTAACATGTTCGCTTATTCTTTTCCTTTTCTTATTCTCATTCATAATTCCAAATTACGAATGTTGGACTCAATCATATTGACTTCCAATTATGCAAAGATAAACTATTTTATCTCTGACCGTTTATTCAAAGATCTCATGTGCACGAGCAGTGTGACCCTCGATGGTTCAGGTGTAAGCTAGCCGTGGGCCCACAACTCTTTGTGGTCAAAACTCGTCCCCTTCGAGTTACAATTAAGATGAAGCTCGTTTCACCTTAATCACCCAACGAATCAAGATTGGCGTCTAGCAACTACGCGTCATGATTCCCTAGATACAAATGAAGTGCCTGCAAGAACCTTCAGATATAGTTAACGTACAGTACGGTCCCTTCGATTCATATGTCCCGATTGAACTAGAGGCATTGGTTCATCGAGACCTCTTTATATGTTCAATAACGGTGCGATCGTTCTAAGTGTTGTAATCGTTACGTGCATGACTTAGAGAATCGAATCCTCTAATCATCACTTAGTCAGCTCTGGCCAGAGACTTAGAATGATTACAAACTTTCAGAACACACAGGACATCCAAGACTATTCTAGCGATCGAATCCCCGACTACAATGCACAGACCTCCCACTAGATTTCGGACTGCACGAACACTGGCCCTTGGGATGGTCCTCGGTGGAACTCAGGGACAGGTCACGATACAGCTGGTCCTCTAGTGAAGTCACGGTGATGTCTAGGTCATAAGGACTAATGGTGTACAACTATACCATAGATATCTCTACTCGATTATTGGGAACCACTTAGAGATTTCTAGGGTGAGGGAGTTCAGTGAACTCGTCAACTTACGAGCACCCACTTATGCATGCCGATATCACAATACCGTTTACTGATGAGATGCAGTACACATACACTAAGTGCTAGTCTTAATGGGAAAGGCCGATATCCTCATTAGTGGCGTAACCCTTCGACTAGGAACACGTTTAACAGTTATAATACTTAAGTAAATATCTCACGATCCTAACGATCAATTACTAGTACTTGTAATAACTGTAAGGACTATATCTATGCTTGTGACAAAGGGACAAAGATATAGAATGCCAATGTGTTTTATCATTAATACGAATAAAGGTTCGTTTATTACAATAATAAATACGAAAGACCACAGCCACAAGTTGGCTTGTTGGTCACCTACTCTAACAGTATTACCCTCTTGCAAATATAATAGTTAAAAATCGAAAAACACTATACACTAAAAATTGGGATAATTACAGTTTTGGTCCCCCAAGTTTGCACGTTTTTCACCTTTGGTCCCCCATTTACCGCTGCCAACAAAATACACACTAACTTTGTCACATTTTAACACATTTAGTCCCTCCGTATGTTTGACCGTTAAGTAGTAACGGTCAACGGTTGAATTTGGGATTTTTCTTTGAGAAAATTGCAATAAGACCCCTGTATTCTTACAAAATATTCTAAAAACCTCTAAAATTTTATCCAACTATAATTTAACCCCAATTTCAGCAATTAACCAATTTTAACTACTGACCCCGATCTTTCAAAATTTGGTAATCCGACGTTGACTTTCTTTTTAACTCGGCTGACTCTTTTTTCGATCGGTCTTTTTTTGCCGTTGTTAACCGATGTTGAATGTCAAGTGAACAATGTTGACATTTATTTTTCTTGATTTTTATTTTGTTTTTATTAAATTGTTGAGTAATGGAAAAATATAATTAAAAAAAAAAATCAAAGCTGATAATTGACGAGAAAATAATTTCATAAAAAAATTCAAAATAAAGAAAAATGGAAAAGTCAATGCATCTCAATGACGGAAAAATTTTAATACAACACAAAAAAGAAGATAAAAATTAACGGCCGATGTTAGCCCCAAAATCGATTGTACTAGAATGGTTATCTCATTCCAAGTTACTCCGCACATGCCCGATTCATCTTCTTAATATTTTTTTGGGAAGAAACTTAGGATGCACTGGCGGTTCCACGAAGAACAAATTGAAGGGAAGAAATTATGAATTTTAGAATATTTTTTAAATTGTATTTAGGACCTAGAATTTTAGATAAAAACTTTGCTACAAGTTTGTAATTTTAATATTACGATACTATATATTAATATAGTATTATTATTGTGTTATAGAGTAATTGTGTTGATTGGAAAAAAAGTCACAGCAAAACGTTCGAAGAAAATCAAGAAAAAAAAAAGTCAACTTTGTTAACCGAGAATACAATGTCGGTGAACGGTGTAAAAAACAATATTAAAAAAAAAAGTCAATGCCGAAAAAAAAAAGTTAAAAAAAAATCAACCGCGGTCAACGGTCAGCGGTAATGGTGGTAAAAATCGGGGTTAAAATTGATTAAATGATGAAATTGAGGTTAAATTAGGGTTAGATAAAAATTTTAGGGGTTTTTAGAATATTTGAAAAGAATGCAGGGTCCGAGTGCAAATTTCTCTGTGAAAAATCCCAAATTCAGCCCTAATTCAAGAGTTGACAGTTACTTCTTGACGGTCAAACATACGAAGGGACTAAATATGTTAAAATGTGACAACATTAGTGTGTATTTTGTTGATGGCGGTAAATGGGGACAAAAAGTGAAAAACGTACAAACTTGAGGGACCAAAATTGAAATTATCCCCTAAAGATTCGATGAGCACAAGTATGAAAATGGGGATCTCACTAAAACCTCATAAGTGTCAAATCAAAACTTAATATGTAATATATTATGATGAACTGGTCGGATGGGTGTTAACTAGGATATCGTCAATAACTAAACATTATAGAGATTAAGAACATATATTAATTCATTCAAGTATTAGTTGTAATTATAAAGAATCAACCAATATATATCTTGAATAATACCGGTGATTTGATTAAAAAAATAGATTTGACTTCATTTATTGAAGGATATAGTTCGCACAGAAGAGCAGAATTAATTCCATATTTAAAAAGAATATCAAAAGCAAATGCGAATAAGAGAAAAAAATAATTTAAACTCAATAATTATTATAATATATTCTATATAATACGTTAAAATTATATATTAGTCTATTATAAATTATTTACATATTTAAACAATAATTATATAAAATCAGGATTGATTTCGTTTAAATGTTGAAAAACTTAACAAATGATCATCGGATATATATTTCAATTATTACTAAATCATTAAACTCAATATATATTAGTAAGGATTAATTTCACTTTGCACCTCTTAAATGTAGTATTTGAGCACTTTACACTTTTGACAAAAAATAATAGCACTTTGCGCTATCGATATACAATAAATCATTAACAATGACACCACGAATTAATTTTTATAACAATAAATGTGACAAATTTTATATTTTTAGTTGCACTTTTATAAATGTTCAAATAATCATTTTAGTTTTTTAGTTCCTTCAAAAGAAATCGAGATTTCGGTATCCAAGAACCAATCTATTCAAAAGTCAATTTCAACAGATATAATTTATATTTTTTTCAAAAATATGTTATAAATAGGGAAGAAGTACCAAGCAATAGTCAATATATCTATACTATAATATAAAAAGATGATCTATGCCCTATATGAATGACATGTGGCAAATGTCTATATCATTCATCAAAAATGCTTAGATGGGATTCAATTAATGAAGTGGATTCCTCAATTGGTGAGTTGTCATTTTTAATTTTGTATGTATTTTGAAGTTCTTTCCTATTTAACATTTGTACACTCATTTAAACATTTACCACATGTATATATATATATATTATTTCCAAATTTCATATTCTATAAATTCTAGAAAAAAAAATCTTATTTGTATTGGAAATATGTCAAATATATATATTGAAAAACTTCAGGATACTCAATTTTTTTACGAATATTCAAATTATTTTTAAAATTTGTTTAATATATAAATATTAAAATAAAGGAATACATTTGTTTTTTTATTCAATATTTTGGAATATTCGAATATCCATTCAATAAAAAAAAATTATTAACAAAAATATTTTATTTTTACATTGTACTTTTTAATAAATATACAATATTTTTTATTAATAATAATTTGAAATTGCGTATTTCTATTATACGTTCAAAGAATTATATTGGATTAATTTTTTTTTTTAAATAATTAATCTATATATCATATAAAAAGAGGATATATGCCCTCTATGAATGACATGTGGCAAATTCATATGTCATACATCCAAATTGCTTAGTTAGACTTCAATTGATGATGTGTATTTATCAATTGATTAGTTGACATCTTTATTTAGGTATATTTTTAAGTTCTTTCCTATTTCATATTTAATAATTACAACATATATATATAATATTTCATGCATTTAATATCTTATAATTTTGAAAAATATTATCTTTATTATAATTTTAACTTTCTGAAATATATTTTTCGAATTTAGTATGAATATTCATTTTTTTATTAGATATATATCTTTTCGGATATAGTATTTTTTTTATAATAATATTCAAAATCTTTTATATTTTATAAATGTACATTAATATATTTTAGTAATAGGTCAAATCAAATGAAATGTAATAAAACTTATTTGACTACGTTATATGAATAATATTAATATGTATATTTCATGAAATTTATATTGGTTTTTAGTATATTACAAATTAATTATCCGAATATAATTTTGAAAAACTTAATTTGAAATAAAATCAATTATCCGAATTTATATAATAATTTTGATATATATTTTGAACCGTATCAATAATTCAATATGTAATGATTTAAGATCAATACTAATTTATATTTTGATTTTCAGTTTGTTTCATTTGGATTAGATGATTAGATTTTCCGTTTTTAAGTTACCATTTTTTGTTTGAATTACTCATTGTTATGTATGTGCTCATAACTTTCCAATCTTTTGGTCCAATCAAATCACCGGGGATCTTTTTCCAGAATGAAAGTCAATTAAATTATTTAGTTGCTAATTAAACGCATGTTTAACTAAATGTAATATATAACACACATAATTTGATTTCTCCTAAATATAAATAGTATATAACCGACTCATAACATAATATCCGATTACTATGGTAAATTATTTTCTTTTCTTTTTATATGCTGAATATTTAAATTTTGTGTTTATGCAAATCAAATCTAACTAACCCTATATTAATTAATTATTTCCCTCCATTAATAAATTTAATATTCATTTCCTTAACAATATGTTATTTACTTTTTTTTTTTAAATAAGTATAAATACTCGTTTAAAACCCATTCCAACTCACTCATACTCTAACCACAGTTTTTAGAATCACACCAAAAACTGGTCTCGCTCATATGCTATTTTTTCTGTAGTTATATACATTATATACTATTGTGTATAATATATGACTTAGTTTGTCAAATATATTGTATTTGTTGTATATCATTGGTGCTAGCATTTTTCGATATATTTGATACTAATTACGATTTAATTTATGATTGTTATTATTTTTTATTTTCTTAGATGCATAGCTAACGTCGTGTGTGTAATATGCGGCAACATTAGTGAAAGAGAAGCAATATTATTTACATTGAAGAAGAACTGGACGTGGTTAAGGTTGGTGTTGATAACTCTGAGTTGAGATTTAAGAAAATTCTTAAATCTAATGATATAGGTCAAATGATTAAAACATATTATTTTATTGTTTTTTTGTATTATAGTAATTTAAAATATTATGCTTTTGTTATTTAACTTTTATTTATATTTTATCATATAAATAAAGAATTTGTCCATGCGGATGACTATTTTTTGTAGAAAAAAAAATAGAATTGGAGTGTATAGGTCGAAGTCCCTACACTGTGGTTATTCTCGTTCAAGGTAAAATAGCTCGGGTTTGAAGACTATGGTCAATGAAGGCTAGATAGGTTTTTGCAAATTAAATATGATGTGTTTCGTAAAGACATATTGTTTTGTTTTCACCCCTACAAAGTAGTATTATTCAAGTAATACATGTAAAAGTAAAAAAAAAAATGTAATTCATGTATTTGGGGTTGTATATAAAATATGTAGTTAATTGTTTTAATATAGTTAAATAAATTTTATATATTTTGTCAATATTCATTCGATTCATGTATTTCGCTTATTCGGTGTTATACATCAATGATTGTGATTGTGATTTTGTGTCGATATAGTTACATAAATTTTATAGGTTTTTGTCAATCCACTATTGTTCATTTTTTTTAAACTTCGCACTAGAAATGTATCCATTATTTCTTCGTATTTCGTTTTATTTAAATTTTCCAATAATACTTCTAATACTATATCCATTATTGTTTGTATATAATTTCTAAAAAACTATCTATTAATTCTTCAATTTTATTTGTTTAAATTACTAAGTAGTTTGTACTCATTTTGAGGTTCCTTTTCCCTTTTCGTTTTGTACGATCGTGTACACATGTACACGTTGATAATTCCTTCTTAATATGACGTTAAATATATGTACGAAATGTTTAGATAAATACGTAAAAGTGATTTTTTTTGTTTTTACTTTTATACACGAGTCAACATTTCCAATAATATTTTTACTTAATTTACTTAGCATATTTTAATCAAAATATTTTTTAATAGTTATTTCAATGTTTCAATATAATTGTTTTTTAATAATTATTCTTCATATCAATTAATCATTTAAGAAAAATATTTTTCTTATATTCATCTACATTCAACCACTTTATCACAATATAAGTTAATTCATTATAGTTTCTCTTATAAAAAGATCACTACCGATTTCGTTATAAAAGTTTCAATATATAAAGGGAATAATTTGGTGATAAAACATTTTGTAAGATGATTTGTTTTTGTGTGGACATGTATAAATTTCAAGTATCTGAGTATTATTATTAGTATCTGTTTTTCGATTTTTTATTTTTTTCTGGTCTGTTTTTTCCGCCGCCGGATTCCGACGTTAATTTTTTTTTTTTTTTTTGCTGGTATGTTTTTTCCACCGCCGGTCTCTGGCGTTGACTTTTTTCAGTGTTTTTTTTACGCCCCCGTTAACCGTTGACCGTAATTGTGTTGTCATTAACGGTAATTATACGGTCACCGACACTAAATTAACGTAATTATACTGTCACTAACAGTACTTTAACGTAATTGTTCTGCCGTTGACAATACATTTATGTAATTGTACTGTCGTTGACAGTACAGTTAGAGTTGACAATATTATTATTTTTTTTTTGTTATTTTTTTTAAAATTTTGTTTGATTTGTTGACAAGTCAACGTAATTATATTACTGTCGTTGAAAGTGAAATAATTGTAAGCACAATAATATTACTGTTAATCACATCAGTATTATTATTTTTTTTGGGTTTTTTTGTTTTATTTGAGTTATTCACGGAGTGACGTAATAATATTACTGTCTATTATTGTAATCTGCGGTTGACAGTATAGAAACGTAAAATATAATATAATTTATATTATATTAAAATTCCAATATTATAATTTATCTTGCAAAATAAGTCATGGAGATAATTATCAATTAATTATTGGCCAATAGGATTATTTCTTCTCTTCCAAGTTACAAGAGATAAATATCAATTTAAAGAGAGCCAATCAAATCGCGCCACGTCATTAAGAAGACTTTATATAGGACTCTTATTTTACCACTATAAATAGGGACCCTCCATTCACAATTCAAGACACAACTCAAGAAGGAGAAAATCATAGGAGAAATTTCTCTCTACAACATCTCAAGCATTCATCATCAAATCGAGGCTTCAACAAATTAAAATCGAAGGAAGTATTGAAGGGCCAAATCCATCAAGAACTCCAAGGTCTTCAAGTCAAAGCTCGTCAAAGTTCACGTTCGATCTGAGATTCAAGTCGAAAGACCCTCGGAAAATATTATTCAAGTTCAAAATCAAATCCGAAGAAGATCAAGTCAACGACTCGGCTCCGAAATTCAAAGTCAAACATATATGTTTCTTGAGAGAAGAATCAAAGGATTAAATTAGACTTTGTAACCCGCAATATTTATTTTTAATTCAATAAATTATCTTTGTGCAACTTTTTCTTGTTTGTTTAAATCGCAGATAAGAATTTGTTGCTACAAATTTTGGCACGCCCAGTGGGACATCTCTACCTCTTATCTCTTCTCTCTCTCGAAGATCCTAGAAGTTTTGCAGTGACTGCTCTACGTTCGCAATGAAGACTTCTACTTCGGATTCATCAGGTGTGGACGTAGTTACAAGGAGTATGGCTAAGAAGTTCCAAGCATACTCCGAGACTAGCTCGACGCCCCCAAACCATTGAGAAAGGCTTACCATCTCTTGTCAACACAAGTGCAGACGTGGAAGGTTCAAAACGAGAGACTTCACAGCCTACGCCTCGTTCAATATCAAACTACTCAGAGGTGGCATCCGTTAGGACGATAAACGCTACAACCATGGAAGAGCAAATTGCATGTTTGGCCAAGGCTATTGAGGGACTCACAAATCATGTTCAACAACAAGATTCTCAAATTGCCATGTTGATCAACAAGATGCACAAAGTCGATGCTAGTCAAGCTGTGGAGAATCCGATAGAGGCTCAAGACGAAGTCGAGACATCCACAAAGCAAAAACCAGTTGAAAACGAGAAGGCTCCAGCTCAAGAACTTCAAGTTTCTCCCGAAGGGCTGATTCATGTAGATCAAGTGATGACGCTGATGAGTGAAACTATCAAAGACAAGTTGGAAGGAAGCTCGAAATCGCCATCAACCTATGTCAAGTCATACAGGAAAATGATTGATAATCTAAAGATGCCAATGGGCTATATGCCTCCAAAGTTTCAACAATTTGACGGCAAAGGCTATATGCCTCATGGGCTATATGCCTCCAAGCAACATGTGGCACACTTTGTTGAGACTTGCAATGATGCCGGAACGTACTGGGATCACCTCGTGAAGCAATTCGTCTGATCGCTCAGAGACAATGCGTTTGATTAGTACATTGACTTGGCGGCAAACTCCTTTGATAGTTGGAAGCACTTAGAGGAAGAATTTCTCAACCGCTTTTACAGCACTCGAAGAATAGTCAGCATGATTGAGCTCAGCAATTCCCGACAATGGAAGAAGGAACCTGTCATCGACTACATCAACCGTTGGAGAAATTTGAGTCTTAATTGCAAGGACCAACTGCCTGAGACATCTGTTCTTAAACTGTGCGTCCAAGGAATGCAATGGGGACTCCGATATATCTTTCAAGGAATTCAACCTAAAAGTTTTGAAGAGTTGGCCACTCGAGCACATGATATGAAATTGAACATAATTGCAAATGGAGTTCAAAACCTTCAATCAAAAAGTTGTACTAGCTCAATGAAGAATATGTTGAAGAAGAACAAGAAGATCATGAGGACGGGGGGCAAGTCTATTGAAGAAACAACACCCTCTGCAATATGACAAGTCAAATCAAGAAGCACTCCTTGACATGAGTTTTAGAAGTCTACATGTCCAAATCAAGTGAAATACTCCTTGACACGAGTTTAAAAGGTTTACAAGTCCAAATCAAGTGAAGCACTCCTTGACACGAGTTTAAAAGGTATACATGTCCAAATCAAGTGAAATACTCCTTGGCACGAGTTTAAAAGGTCTACATGTCCAAATCGAGTGAAGTACTCGTTGACAAGAGTTTAAAAGGTCCACACATTCAAGTTCAAATCAACACTCCTTGACACGAGTTTAAAAGGTCTAGATGTTCAAATCAAGTACTCCCTGACACAAGTTTAAAAGGTCTACAAGTTCAAATCAAGTCAAGGCTCCTCGATACGAGCATAAACTATCATATTTCCAAATCCAAAGGCTCCTTGATAGGAGCATAAACTATCCAAATCAAATCAAGACTCCTTCATACTAGCATAAACTATCTATATCTCCAAATCAAATCAACGCTCCTTGATATGAGCATAAACTATCTACATATCCAAGTCAAATCAAGGCTCCTTGAAACGAGCATAAACTATCTATATTTCCAAGTCAATCAAGGCTCCTTGATATGAGCATAAACTATCTACATATCCAAATCAAATCAAGGCTCCTTGATATGAGCATAAACTATCTATATATCCAAATCAAATCAATGCTCCTTGATACAAGCGTAAACTATCTACATATCCAAGTCAAATCAAAGCTCCTTGATACGAGCATAAACTATCTATACATATTCAAATCAAGTCAAGGCTCCTTGATACGCGCATAAAATATCTACTTATCCAAATCAAGTGAAGGCACCTTGATACGAGCGTAAACTATCCACAAATTCAATTCAAATGCTCTTTCAACACGAGCTTAAAATGCATATATTTCGCCTTGTATACATGAGTATAAATTGTGCATGACATCCCTCAAAAGGATATATTTTGAACTACGTAATGACTTGATCCCTTTATAGGGTACGTAGGCAACTTAGAATTTCTCTAAGTTCAGTCATGATTTCAAAGATGCATGTGCTGTTTAGATCAAGTTGCAATTGAAGTTAACCAATTTTCGAGAATCATTCACTCCAAGACGCATTTGCATTGTCCGTGAACAAGTCTCGAGGGGGCATTTGTAGAAACGTAAACTATAATATAATTTATGTTATATTAAATTGAATTCCGAGATTATAATTTATCTTGCAACATAAGTCATGGGGATAATTATCAATTAATTATTGGCCAATAAGATTATTTCTTATCTTCCAAATTACAAGAGATAAATATCAATTTAAATAGAGCTCTCCCTACACAATTCAAGAAGACTTTATGTAGGATTATTTCTTAATCAAATTACACCACGTCATTAAGAAGACATTATATAGGACTCTTATTTTACCACTATAAATAGGGACCCTCCCTACACAATTCTAGACACGACTCAAGAAGGAGAAAAATCGTAGGAGAAAATTCTCTTTATAACATGTCAAGCATTCTTCATCGAATCGAGGGCGTTCTTCAACAAATTAAGATCGAAGGAAGATTGAAGGGCCAAATCCATCAAGAACTCAAAGATCTTCAAGTCAAAGCTCGTCAAAGTTCAACGTTTGATCCGAGATTCAAGTCGAAAGACCCTCGGAAACATTATTCAAGTTCAAAATCAAATTCGAAGAAAATCAAGTCAACGACCTGACTCCGAAATTCAAAGTCAAACATATATATATGTTTCTTGAGAGAAGAATCAGAGGATTAAATTATAATTTATAACCCGCAATATTTATTTTTAATTCAATAAATTATCTTTGTGCAAGTTTTCCTTGGTTGTTTAAATTGCAGATAAGAATTTGTTGCTACAAATTTTGTAGACATCGAAATTTGAGATAAATCACCAATTAATAATCCAATAAATCGATTATTAAATTGGGTCTCACTCAAAGTCCATAATATATTTGGGCTTTACAAATGACCGGCCCATCCTACAAGTCAAGAAACCCTAGCTCGTAGCTATAAAAAAGACGGCTTCGGTGCATCTAAAAATCAAACTCACACAGGGTTTCGGTTTTCGGGGTTTCGGGGTTTCGGGTTTCGGGTTTCGGCCACATATCGAGCTCTCAAGCTAAAGTCTCGAGCCTCCGTCACGAATTCATAACATATTTGAATTCGAGGTGTTGGTGATAGGAAACCATTCGTTCGATTCAAGAATAAGCTTTTATGCCCTTGAGTCAAAATTAGAATAGGAAAAAAGAATCAGGGGAATTCACTGAGATTGTAATCCGCTTTCGTTTGATAATAAATTTATTTGTTTCCTATATTTTTCTTGTCTTGTATTTATATATTTTGCAGACTCGAAAAAAATTGTGGTTTACAAATTGGAAGCCAGGTGGGACATTCTTCGCCCCTCGTCTCTTTCTCTTTCTCTGATATCCATGTCTCCTACAGTCTATAAGAAAAAGAGGCCTCGATATTGTTGTTGTTACCGATAGTCAAATCAAACATTTGGGGGCAAGGCAATTCACAAAATTCAGTCAAATACCTCAAATTCATTACGAGAGAGGTTAGCTTCAAATCACTTCTCTTTGCAGTAGAAGGAATTTTCGCAAATTCTTGTGTATTGCACTCAAAAGGATATTTTCCTTAACATGACATGGTAACTGATGATGCTAATTACTTAGATCACCTAGGGTAGTGTAGAAAGCGAGCTGGGAGAGCAAAGCGGATCGGTAGCTAGTCAACTCGATGATCTAGCTATTAGTTTGATATAGTTGGATCTATGACATCTCATATTGGTAGGCTAGACTTGACACACGAAGATTTTGATATTCGCTAGATTAACTTAGGTCATTATCAAGTGTGAGGTAAAACAAACTTTAGGGTCACATAGTGATGTGATTGATAGTACTCTACCTTTAGGCTTATGTAATCGGGATAGATTAACTACGGGTTACATTAGCGCTATTGGACCTAAAGCCCATTAAAGAAAAATAAGTTTTCTCGATTGTCTGCTAGAGGGTGGTGGAATTCGATAAAATTAGTGGGAGAACAATTAAAACATAAAAGTCTAAAATTTTAATTGTAACGATTATTACGAAATAAACTCTAATTATTGTCTTCTTAAAATTTTCTCAGCAACAATGTCCAAACATCCCCTTTCCTCTATCCTCGACCAAAACAAACTCACCGGTCCAAACTATTTGGATTGGCTTCGCAATCTGAAACTTGTGCTCCAAGTCGAGGAGCGTCTCTATGTGCTCAATGAACGTCCCCCCGCTGCTCTCCCTGCGACTGCAACTGCTGACGAGACTGCCACTTTCGAGGCATGGAAGAAGGACGATCTCCATGCGAGGTGCTACATGCTAGCATCCATGGTGCCAGAGCTCGCGAGGAAGTATGAGTCTCACGTGCATTCTTATGATATCAAGCATCATCTTGAAAGAATGTACATTGAGAATACTAGGGCATCGAGGTACTCAGCTACCAAGGAGTTGATCACCATGAGGCTGCGTGAAGGGGCTTCGGTCCATGAGCAAGGTCTTAAGATGATCATTCTCCTTGAGAAGCTGGTGAGCCTTGATGTCACCCTCCCGGCCGAGCTCTCGGTGGATTTGATCCTACTGTCCCTTCCTAGTTTCTATGAATCGTTCATAGTGAACTTCAACATGAACAAGCTCGATCCACCATTGGATGAGTTGTTGAACATGTTGGTCAGCTATGAGTCCACGATCAAGAAGGAGAAATTTGTTCTCTTAGTTGCTCCTTCTGCGAAGAAAAGTTCTTTCCAGAAGAAAAGGAAAGAAAGGAGTTTCGGCCCGAGCAAGAAACTTGAGAAGGGCGAGTCGAGCGGAATGAAGAATGACAAGGTCACCAAGCAAGTTGATGACGTTTGCCATCATTGTGAAAATAAGGGCCATTGGCGACGCAACTGCAAGGCTTACCTCGATCAGAAACGTTCTGAAAAGGGTACGTATTTAGTTGAAGTTAATTTGTCCGTTAAATCTTCTTCTTGGGTATTGGATATTGGTTGTGGCTCACATCTTTGTAATGATTTGCAGCTCATGACAAGAAGTAGGAGGCTTAATGTGGGTGAGACCTACCTAATAATGGGCAACGGAGCAAGGGTTGCTGCTGAAGCCATTGGGACGATTTATCTTTCTGTTTTGGATTCTAGTTTTTCCATTGTTTTGAACAATTGTTTATTTGTTCCGTCACTTATTCGAAACCTTATTTCTATTCCTGTTTTGGATAATGAAGGTTTTACTTTTGTTTTTGGAAATTCGATTTGCATTATACAAAAGGATCAAAATATGATTTGTAAGGGACAACTTATAAACAACTTATATGAACTAAATCCAAGTGAAATACCAATTAACATTATATCAGCAAAACGAAAAGATATAAGTCTTAACCCCGCACAACTTTGGCACGCTCGACTGGGTCATATTTCCTTGAGAAGGATGAACGAATTTGTAAGTGTTGGATCGTTCTCTTTGGAGGACGTGAAATCACTTCAAACTTGTGTATCCTGCCTTAAAGGAAAAATGACCAAAACTCCCTTCAAAGGGAAGATGGAACGAGCCGAGGGTCTTTTGGATTTGATCCATTCAGACATGTGTGGTCCACTAAGCGTTAGTGCTAGGGGTGGTTTTAACTACTTCGTTACCTTTACCGACGATTATTCTAGGTATGGTTTCGTGTACTTAATGAAGTATAAGTCTGAAACTTTTGAAAAGTTCAAAGATTTTAGACACCAAGTAGAAAACCAACTCGGTAGACGTATTAAGAAACTACGATCCGATCGTGGTGGCGAATACTTAAATACTGAGTTTATAGACTATCTTAAAGAGAATGGGATTCTGTCTCAATGGACTCCTCCAGGAAATCCTCAACTTAATGGAGTTTCCGAACGTCGGAATCGAACACTGTTAGACATGGTTCGATCTATGATGGGGTTCACCGAGCTACCGGCATACCTGTGGGGTCATGCACTCCTAACTGCCGTGTATTTGCTGAATAGGGTTAATACCAAAGCAGTTAACTCCACGCCTTATGAACTTTGGTACTCCAGGAAACCCACGTTTAAACATATTAGGATATGGGGTTGTCCCGCTTACGTGAAGCGGCTAGTGGGAGATAAGTTGGATAGAAAATCCGACTTATGCTATTTTGTGGGGTATCCCGAGGATTCCATGGGTTACGAATTCTACTATATTTCCGAGGCAATGGTGTTCGTCTCGAGAAATGCCGTGTTCCTTGAAAAGGAATTTCTATCAGATAGAAAGGGCAGTGTAGGTTATCTCGAAGAAGTTCGAGAACCACAATCTGAAGTTCAAGCACAACAATCAGATAATGAACCAATTCAACAAACCACTAATATACCTCCTGAACCGTCGCTGCGTAGATCCGAAAGAGTTCGGAGAGCGCCCGATAGGTTATTCCTTGTTGATGAAGTTGACCAAGGATGTGATCCTAGAACTTTCAACGAAGCTGTATCGAATACAGGCAATGGGACATTGGCTTAATGCCATGAAATCCGAAATGGACTCTATGTACTCCAACAAGTTATGGACCTTGGTAGATCCACCCGAGGGAATCGTTCCCATAGGCTGCAAGTGGATCTATAAGAAGAAAATTGGAGTAGATAGAAAGGTATCGACCTACAAGGCTAGATTGGTAGCGAAGGGTTATACTCAAAAGCAAGGAGTTAACTATGAGGAAACCTTCTCTCCAGTTGCTATGCTCAAGTCCATTAGGATTTTGTTGGCCATCTCTGCGTGGTATGACTACGAGATATGGCAAATGGATGTGAAGACCGCTTTCCTTAATGGGGACATTGAGGAAGAAATTTACATGGCGCAGCCGGAAGGCTTCATATCTTCTGGAGATGATCAAAAGGTTTGCAAACTCCAGCGATCCATTTATGGATTGAAACAAGCATCCCGTAGTTGGAACAAAAGGTTCGACACAACTATCAAAGAGTTTGAATTTGTGAAAAACCCGGACGAACCTTGTGTCTACAAGAAGGTTAGTGGGAGTGCAGTGACTTTCCTTGTACTTTATGTTGATGACATACTACTCATTGGGAATGATGTAGGGATGTTACAGTCAACTAAAGTATGGTTATCCACACGTTTCTCGATGAAGGATTTGGGAGAAGCATCCTACGTATTGGGAATACGGATCTATAGAGATAGATCGAGGAGATTACTTGGCTTGTCCCAATCCATGTACATAGACACCGTTCTTAAACGGTTTGGCATGGAAGAATCCAAGAAGGGATTCTTGCCAATGTCCCATGGGGTTCGTCTCTCGAAATCCATGCGTCCTCAAATGCAAAAGGAAATCGAGGAGATGAAAAGGACACCTTATGCATCCGCTATAGGGAGCATAATGTATGGCATTCTATGTACATGACCTGATATTGCGTATGCTGTGAGCGTCACAAGCAGATATCAGTCCCACCCCGGCCCAGCCCATTGGAAGGCTGTGAAGGACATTCTCAAGTACTTGCGAAGAACTAGAGATTTGTTTTTGGTCTATGGGATACCGAGTTGAAATTCGAAGGCTTCACGGATTCTAGTTTCAATCGGACGTGGATGACTCGAAGTCAAACTCGGGGTATATATTCAAAGTCAACGGGGGTGCCGTGTGTTGGAAGAGTTCCAAACAAGGCACGGCGGCTGATTCCACCACCGAGGCTGAATATATTGCAGCATCAGATGCTTTAAAGGAAGGGTCATGGATTAGGAAATTCATCCAAGAGTTGGGTGTATTTCCGAACGCTAGCAATCCAGTACAGCTGTACTGCGATAAAAACGGAGCCGTAGCGCAAGCTAAGGAACCAAGAGCTCATCAGAAGTCGAAGCACGTGTTGAGAAAATACCGTGTGATCCGAGAGATCATAGAGAAAGGTGAAGTCAAGCTAGACAGAGTCACCTCGGAGGACAATATTGCAGATCCCTTCACCAAGCCATTGTCAGGATCAGTCCACGAGAAACATCGAGAGTCGATGGGACTTAGATTTATGAGTAGTTGGCTTTAGGTCAAGTGGGAGATTGTTAGAATAGGTGACCAACAAGCCAACTTGTGGTTGTGGTTTTTCTTTTTATCTTGTAATAAAACAATCGTTTTTCGTTCGTAATAATAAAACATTTCATTTGGCATTCTATATCTCTTATCCCATGCAAGCAGCATAGATATAGTCCTAACGAGTTACTCTATTACTATGAGTTGATCTAGTAGAATCATGAGATAACTCAGCAATGTAATGTAATTGTTAAACCTTGTTCCTAGTCGATGGGTTACGCCAATAATGAGGATACCGGCATTTCCCTTTTGAGACTAGCACTTAGTGTATGTGTACTGCGTCTCATCAGTCTTCGCTGTTGTGACATCGACATACTTGAGTGGGTGCTCATACTAGATGAGTTCACTGAACTCCCTCGCCCTAGAAATCTATAAATGGTTCTCATTCATCGAGTAATAGGTTTCTAAGATATAGTTGTACACCATTAGTCCTTAAGACCCAGACATCACCGTGACTTCACTAGAGGACCGATTGTATCGTGACCTGTCCCTGAGTCCCACAGCGTACCACTCCAAGGGCCAACGTTCGTGCAATCCGAAATCTAGTGTGAAGTCTGTGCATTATAGTAGGGGATCCGAGCGCTTGAGTAGTCATGGATGTCCTGTGTGTTCTAACAGTTTATAATCCAAGGAATCTCTGGCCAGAGTTGATAGTGGGGTGATTAGGAAAATGTGTTTCCCTAAGTCACACACGAACGGATTTATAATACCTAGAACGTTCGCACGGTCATTGAACTTTATAAGAGGTCTCGGTGAACCAATGCCTCTAGTTCAATCGGGACATGTGCTGCGAAGGGATCGTACTGTACGCTAACTATATCATAAGGTTCTTGAAGGCACTTCACTTGTATCTAGGGAATCATGATGCGTAGTTGCTAGGCGCCAATCTTGATTCGTTGGGCACCGATTTGATCGGCGATTAAGTAAAATGAGTTTTACTTTAATCGGGACTCTTGGGAGGAGTTCATATAAGAACAATGTGTTGTTCGAATCACAAAGAGTTGTGAGCCCACGGCTAGCATACACCTGAACCATTGAGGGTCACACTTCTCGTGTAATATAGATCCTTGATAACAACAAGCATAGATTTATATGTTAATCTTTGAACGATTGGATGTCAATATGATTGAATCCAAGATTCGTAATTGTGGATTACGAATTGGAATGAACGTAGAGAAAGAGACATGCGGAATTCAGTGAACTTTCTAAATTAGGAAGTTTCCCGATTTAGCAGGTCCACTGAATTAGAAGTTTCCACTTTTGGAAATTGGAAATTTCGAAGAGACACTCGTATCGACGAGGACTTTGAGCTCGTCACAAATATAATTTTCTTATATTTTTGTGAAACGATCGTTTGTGAGAAACGAGGACGACAAGGCGATGGGCTTAATGGATCAGTGGGTCAGGCCCAATGACTTAAGCCTACTAGGGTTGAGAACCCTAGTATAAATAGACCTCAAAAGAAAGTTTGAGATAAGATTTTAACAAAAAAAAGCCCTAGCCGTCCAGCCCTAGCCGCCCAGCTCTCTCGGCCGCCGCTGCCCCGCCGCGCCGCCGCCGATCGTCGCCGTTTTGTCGCCGGTGTTCTCCTCTCTTCTCCCTTGTTTATTCTTTGTTGTTTATCTAACTCGTTTACATCTAGTGCTGTAGTTCGAGTGGGTCAAAATATACGAGGTGAAACATGATTGGAGGAGAGGAAGACCGCTGCCCCGCCGCCGAAGTCGCACGCGCCGCCGTTACGCAGCACGCGCTTTTCGCGTGAGTCGCACGCGCCGCCACCGTGTCTGCCACGCGCCGCCGTCTGCCATCTGCTGGACCAGCTTGCTCCAGCCGTGAGTTGCTGCCCCGAGGATTGGTAATTCGCAGCTTGTACGTGTTCGGTTCTAGATTTCGATTCGTCGAAATCCCACGCTTCAAGAGGTAAACCGAAATCTCTCGTAATATATTATAAATTTGGATTTATGATTTACTTGCGAGCATGTTGATGTTGTGAATTAATTGTTATCATGATTTATGAAATTGTGTGAACAAGCATGTTTTATATTTTTCGGTTTTACATGTTTTGATAAAAATCGATAATTACCATGTGTATGGCGGAAGCGTTAAGGTACGTTGACTATGTGATTAGTTTATGCATGTAATCGAAACTAGTTCGATCTAAAAATTTTAAATTCCGCTGCGTATACATGCATGATCCCCAACAGCCACGAGGTAAGTCGGGTCCGAGTTTTAGAGGACCCAAAACCGACCCGCGGGGAGGCGGGTCCGGGACGGGTACACTCGGGTCCACCCGGTTTCGGGTCAGCTCCGGGCCAAGTCCGGGTCCGGACCGGATTTTTAAATTTTGTTCAAAATGTGATGTATGGGATTCCAACTCGGGTTCCCAAACACATGAATAGCAGTCCACACCACTGAAACAAGATATATATTTGCGAAATTACTTGCAAGAAATATATATAACATAAACAAACAGTATAAAATAATTATAATAAATAATGTTAAATGGATTGTTAATTATCATATTCATAATTATTAAATAATTTTAATTAAATCATTAACAAATATAATAGAATAAAAAAATTATAATAAATTGAAAGGACTTGAGATTAATCCATTTAAATCTTACGATTCGATTCTAATATTTAAATAAAATGTATATATAGAGAAATGACTAAATCTTATGATGTACAATTTAATTCTTACGATTTTTACAAATTAAACCAATTATTAATAGAGAAATTACATCATAATATTTTGATTATACTAGTCATATATAATGTTATTTTTAAAGTAAGAATATTAATTGAAATGAGATATAATCTATTTGTGTTAAAATAAACATCATTTATATTTTTAAATAATTATCTTATGAAAAATACTCAATAATATTAATAAGTTCTTGTCAACAATTGAGGTTAATCGATTTAAATTAAATGAAATGAGTTATCATCTATTTTTTTAAATAAACATCTTATTTTATTTTTCATTCGATTTTTTCACACTATCGATTTTAAAAACATAAGTGAATTTGTAATAAGTCAACGCATTTATTTATATATTGAATTGATTCAATATTTTATATTTTTCAATAGTGGAGATTATATTGATATAGTAATTAATAATAGATGTTTTGAAGTATTGAACCGTGATTATATATATATATATATATATATATATATATATATATATATATATATATATATATATATATATATATATATATATATATATATATATATATATATATATATATATATATATTTTTAAGTTTGCATTTGCTAATAATTTAATTAAACTTATTTAATAATAATTAATATGAAAAAGAAGTCTCATTCTTTCCAATTCTGCCCGTGTTCGAATCCAAACTGACTCTATAAATTAACATAACTATATTGTTAGTGACAGTACATTATTGTCAGTGACAGTACATTAGCTAAATCAACAAAATTATACTGTCGGTGACAGTACATTAGCGTAATTGTATTGCCGTTGACAGTAAGAAAATCAACATAATATTATTATTATTTTTTTGTTATTTTATTTTTAATTTTGTTTGATTTGTTGACAAGTCAAAGTAATATACACAATAATATTACTGTCAACGACAGTAATATAATTATTTATTTTTTTGTTTAGTTTGAGTTATTCACGGAGTAACGTAATAATATTATTGTCTATTATTGTAATATTACTGTAAACACAATAATATTACTGTGGTTGACGGTAATATTACTGTCAACCACATCAATACTATTATTTAGTTTGGGTTTTTTTTGTTTTGTTTGAGTTATTCACGGAGTAACGTAATAATATTACTTTATATTATTGTAATATTACTGCGGTTGACGGTAATATTACTGTTGTTATAGTAATATTAGTCACTCACAGTAATATTAATTCTTTTCGTTTTTTATTATGTTTACATTTGTTGAACGGTCAACATATTAATATTACTCTATTACACAATAATAATGAGTTTTGTTGTATTAATATTACTATACTAGAGATTAATATAGCAATATTACTGTGTTAAACTGTAGTATAGTTGATTTTACTGTGTGTAACATTAATATAGTTAATATTACTCTTAATCACAGCAATATTGTTGTTTGAACGAAAAAAAAGACATTAGAGAAAGAAAAAAAAAGTTTAACGCCAGAAACTGGCGGAAAATCAGGAAGGGAAAAAAAAAAGTCAACGCCAAAGAGACTGGCGGTCAGTGGCGATTGACCGGGTCAAAGGCGGTGACGGACGAAACTGTCCATAAAAAAGTCTTTGTGGTCAAAATTGAATAATTTGTGAAATTTGGGGTCAAATTGAGGTTAGATTAAATTAAATGATGAAATTGGAGCATATTAAAGTATGAGGGGCTATTTTAGTCTTTTACAAACCTCTTGACCATGTGTGGACTTTTTTGTAAAGAAGTTTATTGTGAATAAGTTTATGAATAAGTACCCATTGATGGGCTTATTTGTAAAGACCCCTAAATTAAATGATGAAATTGGAGCATATTAAAATGTGAGGACTATTTTAGTCTTTTAAAAACCTCTAGACCATGTGTGGACTTTTTCGTAAAAGAGACTTTTGTCTGGACCCCTTTATGAATAAGTATTCGTTGATGGGCTTATTTAGGGGTGCAAGTTGGAATGGGATTTCCAATTTCCGCCAGTTCCGATCCAAAAAGTTCGAATTTTGGAACAACTTTTCTCACTCCGACTTCCGAAATTCCAATTTCCATATTCTTTCGGTCTTTTTGGATTGAAATAGGAATTATATAAAATAAATTTGGAATTTCCAAAATTCGATCCAATTTAATTCCGAAGAATTCTAATTTTTTTCTTCCGAAAAATACACCTATAAATACTATATATTAGATAATACTCATTTTCCGAAAAATACACCTATAAGTTTTGTTTTAGGATTTTGACATAATGAATTGTTGTTAGAAGTTTTATTGGATATTATGCTATGTTTATTTTTATTTATTTTTTTGAACTGGAATTTAGTAGTTATTAGTTTTACTTTTATCGACATGGATGTTCTTATTTTTGAATATAAAATTTCGGCTAAGTTTCGAAATTTTAAAGCTTATGTGATTTCCGATTTTTTTCCGAAATTTTGAAATTTCCGGGCCTTTTGGAATTGGAATGAATTTTTAGATTCCAAATTTTTTCGGAAATTTTCGGAAAAGGCTAATTCCCATCCGATCTATCAGACTTTCACCCCTTGGCTTATTTGATATAAGAAATCATTTTGTTTATTTAAAATGAAATATTTAAAAAAAAAATATTAGGGGTAATTTTGTCATTTCGTTTAAGTAAAAACCCAATTTTAATGTAAGAAGTTGTGTTGCTTTGTAAAACGTAACATAAGGGGGTTATTGATAATTTTTTTAACATTGGGGTTTTTTCGAGAATTAGGGATTACAGAGGGGTAATGTGCTAATAACTCCTCGGAATTTATCAGAGTTTTGTAAACCAGTCTTCAACATCTATGAATTTTATTATAAAAAAATTATTTAGCAAAGCTCCAAATCAGGGTTGTATTTGGGAGTTTGGGGGTTTCACAAAATCTGGTGGGGTTTTCTAATTAACCCTTTGATTTGATCCTCCAACACCGCCCACCACCAATCACAGACTTACTACTCGCATAATTCTGGATCTACTACAATGGAGCAGAATCCAAGACCGAGAAGCGTTCTCGAAGTATGTGGTGAAGAAATCATCAGAATCGTAACCCCAGTTTCAATCTGTATGGTTTTGGTTGTAATTCTGGTTTCCATTCTGAATGGGGATTCCTCCTCAAATTTATCATCAATCACAACCATGGCCACCATAGCCTACACCGAAAGCAGCTCAGATTCCATATGGGACAAGCTCAAAGGCGCCCTTTTGAATTCACTCGTCTTTGTTGTTGTCGTCACATTGGTAACTTTCCTTTTAGTTCTTCTTTTCTACCTCAGATGCACCAAATTCTTGAAATACTACATGGGTTTCTCTTCTTTCCTTGTTTTGGGATTCATGGGTGGAGAAATCGCTATTTTCTTGGTCAAAGATTTCAACATTCCCGTTGACTGCATTACATTTGCAATTTTGTTGTTTAATTTCACGGTTGTGGGTGTTACGGCGGTGTTCATGTTGAAGATGGCTATTTTTGTGACACAAGCTTACTTGGTTGTGATTGGGGTGTTGGTTGCGTATTGGTTTACCCTTTTGCCCGAATGGACGACTTGGATGCTTTTGGTTGCAATGTCTTTGTATGATCTTGCTGCTGTTTTATTGCCCGGTGGGCCTTTGAGGCTCTTAGTAGAACTTGCTATGTCTAGGGATGAAGATATTCCTGCTCTTGTTTACGAGGCACGCCCCGTTATTATTGATATTCATAATAATAATAATGTTGATTCTACTACTCCCAATGCACAGAGAAGAGTATGGAGGAGGAGGGGTGATTTGGATGAAAATGAAGGAATTATTATTAGACATGATGATTCTTCGGAGCTTGCTGCTCCGCTTATTCAACATATAGATATCCCCCCGATGAATGGTAATGTGGAAGAAGATTCAAATCCAGTGCTTGAAGGAATTGGGTTGGGATCATCAGGTGCAATTAAGCTTGGATTGGGAGATTTCATATTTTACAGCGTATTAGTGGGCAGAGCTGCAATGTACGACTACATGACAGTGTATGCGTGCTACCTTGCTATCATAGCTGGTCTTGGTATAACTCTGATACTCCTTGCTTTTTATCGAAAGGCTTTGCCAGCTCTTCCTGTATCTGTCATGCTAGGTGTCTTGTTTTATTTGTTGACTCGCCTTTTACTTGAAGTTTTTGTCGTACAATGTTCTGTCACCCTATTGATGTTTTAGAACCTAATTAATCTATATATATATATATATATATATATTTATTTCTGTTGATGTTGATTACAAGTGTTTTCTTGTCTCAGACGGTTGTAACATTGTTTGTCACACATAAACTGAAAAAAAAGGCGCCATCGCCATCATTATTTGTTTCTCCTTGAAGGTATTGGTGTATTCTGTAGCTTCATTTTGGTAATTTATCAGTTTCTTCCTCCACTTCAAAAAACTCTCATGAAAAAAAGGAAAGGGAAATTCCATAAACATTTTTTTTTCTGTTTTTGATGAGAGCAAAAGGATGTCGCTATTTTCTGTGTTTGTATCCAACGTTTCCGGTAGTTTTCTGCTCCAGTCAGAATTCCATCTCTTCGAACCATTTTCTGCACATGTTTAATCAAACTCGTTTTTTTTTTTTTAGGTTCATCTAGCAGCTTTCCTATATAGAATGATATATATATACTAGTAACCATAACCCGTGCGTTGCACGGTACCATTATAAAACAAAAGATATTTAAAACTTAATATGTTGAATGTAACGAAATTAAATAATTGAGAATCACACCATAAGAAAATCGTAAAAAAGATGGATAAATAATATCGAGAACTTTATTAATGCAATTAACAATAGTTTACACGATTGACAAATCAAACCTACGGCTTTATTATAATGGAATAGAATAAATATTTCCATAAGGCAAGTCTTCATAGAAGCATTATGTGCTTTACCAGTCGATCTATCAACTAAAATCACCACACAATTGAATCAATCAAATAAGAATTATTAACTATCGGGACTAAATCCACATCCAAATTCAGGTTGGAGTTCGGGTCCAGACTATTGCTCGAAGAGAAATTAGACGAATTCCAGTTTCATCTTGCCATCGCCATCTATTAATTCTCCCCTTAGATTCTCTAATTGATAATTCAAATCTGCCAGCCCCGATTGCAAAACCTGGAACATCAGATTCTAGACAGCACAGAACAATTACGTACTCTTCATCTTTGCTTCCATAATTTATCCAAGGTTGACAGAACCTACCAAAGCAAGGTTGAAATTGAATATAGTATAGTCCTTAAATATATATTCATCATATTTAGTGAAAAAAAAGAAGAAAAAAACCCTTAAATACTCACTCTTTTTTGTCTGATGAGAAAGCTTCTTTCGTCACGTAATCCTAGCCCTTGACATCACTTGCTTTTCAAAATTTCAATCACCAAAGCTGCGGAGTCATATAGAAACTTGTGCACATCAGGGAGCCTCTATATTTTTTATCATCTCATTTATCGTAGTTCTTAATTTAGAGGAAACATTCCTCGTCATTTCCGTCTCATATTCTTCATCATGTGTCTACAACAAACAAATGGAGGTTAAAAGGCGTTGTATGAATTTCTAGCAGAAAACGGATGAAAAAATTCAAATATTCATATATATTCCTAAATCGTTGTATAAGATCATCATCATCATCTGATATCCTTTTGACAGTGATAACCTGCCAACACGCTGAATTCTGCTTTGAATAGAATGTCTCTACCAAAAAATGCATAGTCGCGTCGTCTATTCTCCAAATTTGTGACAAATGTCAAATACGATAATATCATTAAGAAATACATCGAATTCAAGAATTTGTTTACAATTATCTTTAATTACATTTAACGAAATTACCAATTTCTGTAGACTTGGTACCGGTGTATCAATTTGTTTTGGAAATCAATTACCAAAATTTAGTCAAAAGCGAAGAAAAAAATAACATATATTGGAAAAAAGAAAAAAACACATGTAATATATAAAAAACGGAAACCAAGTAATACATCCAATCGTTAACAATAACAACACCAAACAGATTGATGAAAATTTGATGTCACACAATTGTAAAAACAAATGGAATACAAATATATAATCATAATTCCGAAATACAAAACATAACTGCCCGATTTACTTCTCAAGAGAGATCCGGCTTGTCTTTGTCTTATCTCTGTTGTTTGCCTTTTTCCTCTGATTCGAATTTACTAAGCAAATTTTGTACGTGTACATATATATCTATATATATATATATATATATATATATATATATATATATATATATGGGTAAATGGCAAATTGCCACATGACAATTACACTTAATTAAAAGAGGGACATTCAACTTTTGTCTTTCAAATAAATCCAGCTCATTCAAACTTATTTGCAAATAAGGAAAATCCCTTTATATATACCAAAATTACCCCAATTCATTAAAACTCAATTCAACTCCAATTTCATTATTTAAACCCCAATTTAGCTCAATTTCATCAATTAACCAATTTTAACCCTAATTTCAATTTTGACCCCAATTTTGACCCCGCCACCACCGGAGACCGCCGGTCGTCGCCGTTGCCCGGCGTTGACTTTTTTTTTTTTTTTTTTTTTTCTGAATTTTTTTTCTCCCCATAATTTTTTTTTCCGGCCGGTCAACTGCCGTTGACCGCGGTTTCCGGCGTTGACTTTTTTATCTTAATTTTGGTTTTTCTTAAAAAAGGTATTTTAATTAATATTACTATCATGGCTGCTAAATTACTGTCTCCGGCAGTTATTTAACTGTCGGAGACAGTAATTTAACTGTAAATTGACTTTTTTTTTTCTTCAAAAATATTTTAATTAATATTATTGTCTTTGCTACTAAATTACTGTCTCCAGCAGTTATTTAACTTTGGAGACAGCAATATAACTGTTAATTGATTTTTTTGAAAAATATTTTAATTAATATTACTGTATTCGTTGCTAAATTACTGTCTCCAACAGTTATTTAACTGTCGGAGACAGTAATTTAACTGTTAATTGACTTTTTTATTCTTAAAAAAATATTTTTAATTAATATTACTGTATTCGTTGCTAAATTACTGTTTCCTGCTGTTATTTAACTGTCGGAGACAGTAATTTAACTGTTAATTGACATTTTTTTTAATTTTTTTTTCTTAAAAAAAATTATTTTGATTAATATTACTGCCTTGGCTGCTAAATTACTGTCTCCAACAGTAATTTAACTGTCTTAGACAATAATATTAGTAATATTACTGTTTGGGAAAATAATATTCATAATATTACTGTCCCAAACTGTAATATTACTGTCTGAGACAGTAATTTAGTAGTCAAGATAGTAATATTAATTAAAATATTTTGTTTTCTAAGAAAAAAAAAAAGTCAACGCCGGAGACCTGCGGTCAACGGTGGTTGACCGGCCGGAAAAAAAATTCAGGAAAAAAAAAGTTTTCAAAAAAAAAAAAAGTCAACGCCGGAATCTCGCCGAAAAAATAAATTTCAGAAAAAAAATTATTTTCCGAAAAAAAAAATTGGGGGTTAATGTGATATATTTGTTTAAATCCGGGGTCAATGTGTAATATTAAGAAATTTAGAGCATAATGGGTGGAATTGATCACAATTATATTATGGAGGGTATTTTAGACTAAAAGCATGGGGATGGGTTTAATTGAGAGATTGTTTTTTTTTGTTGACCAAAATGCATTTAAGTCTCATGTGATGGGTCTTTTTGCCATTCGCCCATATATATATATATATATTTATATATATATAAACACAAACACACACACCCCGAGTGTCAATATATAAAATATATGTAAAATAATAAATAATACCAATTTAACACACAGGAAGGCAATTTCAAATACCAATTGTTTCTCATTTCAATATCGCCTAAATAATAAATAGATAATGACATTTATACTTTAAATGAAAATCAATATCACACAAACATAAGAAATCTCATTTTTCTTGCATTTAATACCACACACACAAAGCCCTCACACCTCTTTGTTTCTTCTTGACAAACCCTCCCTCCCACTCATGTTTCCTCCTCCTCCTCCTCGTCTTCTTCATGCCTCTTCTCGCTTCTTCTTCATGCTTCTTCTTGATTCTTCTTCCTTCTTCTTCTCTATCTTCCGCTTCTCCCTCTTCATCCTCTATCTCTTCCTCCTCTTCGTCATCCTCGTCTTCTTTCTCCTCCTCTTCTTCCTTTTCCTCTTCGTCTTCCTCCTCGTCTTCCTGTTCCTCTTATGCGTCTTCCTGCCTCTTCTTCCTTTTTTTTTCTTTTTCTTCTTCCTCTTCTTCCACCTTATTCTTCTTTTTTTTCTTCTTCTTGCTCTTCCTCTTATTCTTCGTCCTTGTTCTTCCTTTTTTCCTTCTTCTTCTTCTTCTTCTTCTTCTTCTTCTTCTTCTTCTTCTTCTTCTTCTTCTTCTTCTTCTTCTTCTTCTTCTTCTTCTTCTTCTTCTTCTTCTTCTTCTTCTTCTTCTTCTTCACGTTCTTGTTCTTCTATCTCTTCTTTCTTCTTTTTCATGTTCTTCTTCTTCCTCTTCCTCTTATTCTTCGTCCTTTTTTTATTCTTCCTCTTCCTCCTTCTTCTACATGCTCTTCTTCTTCCTCTTCTTCTTCATCTTTTTCTTCTTCTGCATGTTCTTTCTTCTTCTATCTCTTGTTTCTTCTTCTTCTTCTTCTTCTTTCAACTAAATAATCTATCTATCTATATCTATATTATTTATAAAAGTGAGAATGTTAGGGGCGGTTTCTTCCCTTTTATGTGAGGATCAAAATGCCCTTTGCAATAGATAATATATTATGTACATATAAGGATACTTAAGTAATAACTAATAATAATACAATACTATTTCTCAATTAATATATAACAATGAAATTTATAATTGAACTTTATAAATGATAAAATTTAACCCTTTTTATACCTTTTATCTAACATAAAGAATCCAATAATTATTTAAAACTTGTTCTTAAGTTTTACATTTTTCATACTCTAATTAATTTCACTTAATTATTTAAATTTCTTCCTATGTTTTACATTTTTCATATTCTAAAATTCACTGAATGAATAGTTACGGAAACAATAATAAAACATCAACTTTTCAATTCATACAAAAATGAAGATTACTAACAAAATATTC
Organism: Erythranthe guttata; assembly: GCF_056151865.1. NCBI lineage: Eukaryota > Viridiplantae > Streptophyta > Magnoliopsida > Lamiales > Phrymaceae > Erythranthe > Erythranthe guttata. Next base: position 8,257,629 of record NC_142541.1, read on the forward strand.
AAGGGAATTTCAACAATTGTTCAATATTTTAGGGAATTTCAACTTGGCACAATTGAAAATTACAATAAACCTATCAATTATTCATTAATCTTTATCTTCCCAAAACAAAATGTTTTTTTTTATTAATTAATTAGTCCAAATAATTGCTATATGATTGGTTTCATTATATATAACAAATCAAATTTAATATATCCTTTGATCATCTTAAAAAAAGTTTCAATGTAGAAGGTCATCAGTTTAGTATAGTTCATGAGTTACTCTCGTAATAATCCTTTTTAACATAACATATTGGTTTCCCTTCTCCACATTCATGGCCTTGTAACGTAACTTATCCGTTTCCCTTTTTCATATTCATGGAGTATTAATTATTTAATTAAGTACTACTACATCTGTTCCATAATAACTCTCTTTTAAAAAAAAAATGTTTCATATTATCTGTCACTTTAGATTTCCAATACTGCATTAATTACTTAATTTTCATTTAATAACTTATTATGTTGGCCAAACAGGAAGTCAACTACCTACACATGCTTAGGGGGAATATTTGAGATTGTTAGGTACAGGTTCTTCCAAACACAGCCATAGATCTGCAAAGACAGTTAGATAACACAGAAGGTAAAATGAAATAGAAAGAGTATTCGATAACGAACGGCTCAGTTCCCTTTTCTAGTGTTCAACTGTAGATCCAAGGTCTGGTGGTAACACCAACCGAAAACAAGCACCAAGCACTGCCACTGATCGAAACCCTAGATCTGACCCCAACCTCACTCCGAGTTGACTCACCAACACATGCACAGTCAACTCGGTGATAACTCACCCTCTCCACTCAGCACAAACCCAGTTTTCTGCACTCACAAAGCCGAAACCCTCACAGAAGAGGATTAAGACCGGAAATGAAAGGGTTTGAATAAAAGGTGAATCACACTTGTCTCTCTCTCTCACCACAGTATAAATACACGGAGTTTCAACGGTCTTCAGCATTAAATGTGCTGCGACGGTAAGGACACCCATTGTCCGGCCGGACCTGCGAAGGTGTCGCCGGAAAACGACAAGGGGTGACGATACACTGTAGAGAGAGAAGGGGACAAGGGAAGAGAGAGAAACGGCGCAGCAGAAGAAAGCTGCTAGGGTTGAGAGAAGATAGATGAGTGGGTAAATGGAGGGCTCAGATTGAAGCCCTCTATCCAACGGTCCAGATCTATGTTTGACTGATCAGTGGGCTTAAGTAATGTTGGGCCCGATTTCACAAGTTGGGCTTTGAATTAATATAGCTATTGGCCCAGATCACAACAGATCATTTTATGTGGGCTCAATACTTAACAATTCTCCACCTGAGACCAATAAAAGGATCAGTATGACACACACTTAATGGACTGGGATCATCATTGCCGTAACTTTGAATCTTAAACCTTAATCACACAGATTGTAGTAGAAGATTCAAAAAGTATTTTTTCCACAAAGGAGGTAATCACCAAGATAAAACACAATTTAACATCACACAGAAGTTAAACAAATAACACAAGCTATCACATAGAAAGCATTAATAAGCTTGCACACAGTAAGCACATACACACATGTATGTTTCAATCATGTTTTGAGACAATGTTCAAGGTTCTCAAACATGATCTCAATTTTTCCACGGGTAGGCACTTAGTACCCATGCCAGCAGGGTTGAATTCAGAAGGAATTTTCTCCAGGTCTATCTCACCATTTTCCACCACTTTCCTGATGAAGTGGTATTTGATCTCAATGTGTTTTGTTCTGTCATGAAAAACAGGGTTCTTGCACAATTGTATACCTGATTGGCTGTCAGAAAACACAACAACTTTATCTTTCAAAAAACCAATTTCTGAGAGCAGCCCTTTCAACCAGAGAGATTCTTTTATAGCCTCAGTGGCTGCAATGTATTCAGCCTCTGTGGTAGAAAGGGCTACAATATTTTGAAGTTGAGATTTCCAGCAAATACAAGAACCACACAAAGTAAACACATAAGATGTGGTGGACTTCCTATTATCTCTGTTATTGGCATAATTGGAATCCACATAACCACATAAGACAATTCCTTTTTCACACTTAGAAAATTCAATCCTTGTTTTCACAGACCCTCTTAGATATCTCATTAACCACTTTACAGCCTCCCAGTGAGGCATGCCAGAATTAGCCATATATCTACTCAAACAGCTAACAGCATAAGCAATGTCAGGTCTAGTACTAACCATTAAGTACATAATAGAGCCAATTGCATTAGCATAAGGAACAAATTGCATGTCACACATTTCAGGTTCAGTCTTTGGGGACAGTTCCTTACTTAGCAGAAAATGAGCAGCTAAAGGCACAGACATAGACTTGGCATTTTTCATGGCAAATTTATCTAAGATTTTTTCCACATAGGCAGATTGGTTCAAAAACAAAGAACAATCTTTTCTGTTCCTAATAATGTCCATACCCAGAATTCTCTTTGAATCACCAAGAAATTTCATGTCAAAGTTTTCACTTAAGCACTTCTTCACATGATCAATAGCCTTTAAACAGGGGCTAGCAATAAGCATGTCATCAACATAGATTAATAGGAACACAGGAAATTGACAGTCATCTTTGAAATACAAGCAAGGATCAAATTCACTTCTTTTAAATTTCAAAGAATGCATGCAAGAGTCAATTTTTTTGTTCCACTGTCTGGGAGACTGCTTAAGGCCATAAAGAGATTTCTTTAACAAACAGACATAATCAGGATTAACAGAATCAACAAAGCCTTCAGGTTGAGACATGAAAATTTGCTTATCAAGATCACCATGCAGAAAAGCAGTTTTAACATCCATTTGCTTAAGTTCCCAATCAAGATGAGCAACTAGAGCAAGTAAAATTCTGACAGTGGTGAATTTAACAACAGGAGCAAATATTTCAGTATAGTCAATACTCTCTCTTTGAGTAAAACCTTTAGCTACCAGCCTAGCTTTATATCTAACAGAATCAGTTTCATGCTTAATTTTAAAGAGCCATTTACATTCAATCACAGAGCACTTAGCAGGTTTAGGAACAAGGATCCAGGTATGATTGACATGTAAAGAATTAATTTCCTCTTTCATAGCAGATAACCACATAGCAGATTCAGAAGATTTTAAAGCATCTTTGTAGCACTTAGGTTCATTTCCATCTAAAGCATCAAACACATTGAAAACAAAAGATGCAAGCTGAAAATTGTCAAGATGCTGAGGTTTCCTAATTTCTCTTCTAGGCCTATCCCTAGCAAGTTGATAATCATGCAAATCATCAATATCAGGCAAATCAGACTCAACATTTTGATCAAACACATTTTCAGGCACAGAAGATGACTCATCATTATCATCAATTTCCTCATTTTCAAGAGGAGGATTCTCCACCCCAATTGGAGCAGAGGGAGGAACAATAAATGAAGGCACAGGCAAACATGGATATTCATTTTCATTGAAAACAACATTTCTACTAATGATAGTTTTAAAACCATGTTCATTCTTTAGCCAACATCTATAGCCTTTTACCCCTTCAGGATATCCAATAAAAACACATTTTAAGGATCTAGGTTCTAATTTATCAGTTTTATGGTGCACAAAAGCAGAACATCCAAAAACTCTCAAATTAGACAAATCAGCTGGTTTCCCAGTCCACAAAGTTTCAGGCAAATTTCCAGACAAAGGCACAGATGGAGATTTGTTTATCACATAAGCAGCTGTTAAGACAGCTTCACCCCAAAAAACTTTTGGCAAACCAGATGCATGCAACATGGATCTAACCCTATCCATTAATGTTCTATTCATTCTTTCAGCTATGCCATTCTGTTGAGGGGTATATGCAACAGTCCTATGTCTTCTAATGCCAAATTCAGCACACAGAGAATCAAATTCATGATTGCAAAATTCAGTGCCATTATCAGTTCTAAGGGTTCTAAGTTTCTTGTTAGTTTGATTTTCAATAAAGGTTTTCCAGGATTTGAACTTATCAAAAACATCAGACTTTTGCACAAGTAAGAAAACAAACACTTTCCTTGAAAAATCATCAACAACAGACAAGAAATATCTGTTTCCACCAGGTGTGGAGACAGGTGCAGGACCCCAAACATCAGCATGAACATATTCAAGGATTTCTGTACACTTAGAAGTATTAGGGAAGGGAAATTTAGGGAATTTCACTTTAGACTGTTTACCCATAACACATGAATCACACAAAGGCATATCAACAACAATGTCATCACTCAGATACTTGTTCTTATGCAAGATTCCTAGTCCCTTACTACTGATGTGACCTAATCTTCTATGCCAAAGATCAGTCATGTCATGCTGGACAGAATTAACATGTGAAACAGATAATGCAGATGCAACATACATATTGTGCATTCTAACAGCTTTGAAAGAAATTAAACCATCATGCATAATATTCATAACCCCATCACCCCAAGTACCCTTATACCCAGAATCCTCCAAGATAGCACAAGACATCAGATTGCTACTCAGCTTAGGAACATGTCTCACATTTTTCAGTTTAAGCACAAAACCAGATTGAAATTTCAGACATACAGTTCCTATACCTAGCACATGTCTTTTGCTGCTATCAGCCATGGACACAGAGCCATTTTTCAATTCAACATAGGAGGAGAACATGCTTCTGTGAGGTGTCATATGATTAGAGAAAGCAGAATCCATTAACCAGTCATTATCAGTCAAAGATGCAGACACAGAATTCACAAAATCAAGATACTCATCAGTAATCATAAACACACCACCCATGTTTTCAGCAACTTGGTTAGCCTGTTCATTATTAGACTTAACTTCTTTCTTAGGTTCAGCACACCTATTAGCATAATGACCAGACTTGCCACAGTTGTAACACTTCCTATGTTTGAGCTTGTTCTTACTCCCTACTTTACCCTTATCAAATTTTTGGAAATTTTGGTTACTGGAGGAAGAAGCCTTGTTTGAAAACTTGTTTTTAGGCTTGTTTTTCACAAAGTTTACATCACCCAAAGACTTGTTGCTTTTGGTAGTTTTCAAATCAAGTTCCTTACTTTTCAAACCATTTATCACAGTGTCCAGAGTCACTTTGTCTCTGCCATACTTAATAGCAGATTTGACATCACTGTAAGAATCTGGAATAGCATTTAGAAGAACAATGGGGGTATATTCATCAATAGTTTTATTCCCAGTTAACTTTATGTCTTGCACAAGTTTTGTAAAAACATCAAGATTTTCATCTATATCTTTGTGCAAGTCAAGTTTAAATCTAAAAAACTTTTCCAGTAAAAACATTTTTGAGGGTAAAGAGGTTTCAGTATAAAGCTCTTCTAACTTATCCCATAAATCCTTAGCAGTATCAAGTTTACCTATCTTTCTAATCACAGAGTCAGATAGGTTCAGAATAATCAGGGAGTAAGCAAGTTCATCAAGATCTTCTTTCATTTCTTTTGTGGTTTTATCATCATAGGTTTGAGTTATAGCCTTAAAACATTTCTGTTGAACTAAAACACCTTTCATTTTCTGTTTCCATATAGCAAAATCACCCTTACCATCAAAAGTAGCCACAGGATAAGAATTCATATTCACACAGAAGAGAACACAACAAGGGCTCAGACACAAGTAAGAGGCACACTAACAAATAAGCTGCACACAGACAGCAACAGAAAAGAAACACACAAGCTGCACACAGACAGCAACTGAAATTAAACACACAAGCTGCACACAGACAGCAACTGGAAAAATAAACACACAAGATGATCCCAAGAGGCCCAACAGAGAGCCAAGTGTTGCAGAAGGCAACAAGATAACTAGTCGAAGGCTGGGCTTTCTCAGACTATTCCCCTTCCCCGATTCCTGCGACACTAAGCGGTCCGGACAAGGGAAGTTTGGTGTTGGCAAATAGTATGAGTTGGCCCAGAAAGCACCAAAGTAACCGGTCGAAGGCTGGGCTGTCTCAGACTACCCCCCTTCCCCAGATTCCTGCGACACTAAGCGGTCCGGACAAGGGAAGTTTGGAGTGGCGAGTAGCCTGAGTTGGCCCAGAACAAGAGAACAGCGGAAGCAAGTTTTGACCACACAAGGTCAACCACAGGTTTTCCAGGATTTTACCCAGAAACAGAGTGAGTGAGTCACAGTAGTTAAATCCGTAGCACGAGTCTGCAAAAGAACGAGTGTCCAACTGATGCTCTGATACCACTGTTAGGTACAGGTTCTTCCAAACACATCCATAGATCTGCAAAGACAGTTAGATAACAGAGAAGGTAAAATGAAATAGAAAGAGTATTCGATAAAGAACGGCTCAGTTCCCTTTTCTAGTGTTCAACTGTAGATCCAAGGTCTGGTGGTAACACCAACCGAAAACAAGCACCAAGCACTGCCACTGATCGAAACCCTAGATCTGACCCCAACCTCACTCCGAGTTGACTCACCAACACATGCACAGTCAACTCGGTGATAACTCACCCTCTCCACTCAGCACAAACCCAGTTTTCTGCACTCACAAAGCCGAAACCCTCACAGAAGAGGATTAAGACCGGAAATGAAAGGGTTTGAATAAAAGGTGAATCACACTTGTCTCTCTCTCTCACCACAGTATAAATACACGGAGTTTCAACGGTCTTCAGCATTAAATGTGCTGCGACGGTAAGGACACCCATTGTCCGGCCGGACCTGCGAAGGTGTCGCCGGAAAACGACAAGGGGTGACGATACACTGTAGAGAGAGAAGGGGACAAGGGAAGAGAGAGAAACGGCGCAGCAAAAGAAAGCTGCTAGGGTTGAGAGAAGATAGAGGAGTGGGTAAATGGAGGGCTCAGATTGAAGCCCTCTATCCGACGGTCCAGATCTATGTTTGACTGATCAGTGGGCTTAAGTAATGTTGGGCCCGATTTCACAAGTTGGGCTTTGAATTAATATAGCTATTGGCCCAGATCACAACAGATCATTTTATGTGGGCTCAATACTTAACAGAGATGGGTTTGAATTGCCCAAGGAATCGATTGAAGACTGAGCGAGTAGAAAAGCAGTTGCAAGCAAGTAGGAGTCCCAAACTAAGACTAACATAGTAACTGGTATTAATATTCACTCAGCCCCTTTGGAAAAAAATGCCAACATTGTACTATTCAATCAAGTTCCGGAGGCTTATCCGAAGGAGAATTCCTCATCCCTCGATATAAAGAAGCTCTTTATAATACTCTTTTTTTTTTGTTAATTTATTTTTCACTCTTATTAATTATAAGATAAGGTCATTTTAGTAAGTAACGGAAGGAGTATTTAGTAAGTTAAATACTTAAATTTATCATGGATAAAATTAAATTTAAACATTAGTTATTTAAGTACTAGCCATGTTCTGGAGAAGTTACATGCTTACCATCGGGCCTCAACTCCAACATGTCTTGCTATAGAAATGGCAATTTACTTTATTGCCAAATCTCAATTTTTACAATTAGGAAAGGTGTAAATTTGATTTTATCTTTCTTAAAAAAATAGCTACATATATATAAAATCACCTCCAAAATCAAGTTTTTTATTAATTAGTCTAAATTTTGAGTTTTCGGTGCCACGATTATTTGATGGATTTGTTTTACAGGGACATAAAGATGTGTGCAGAGTTGTTGGCTGAGATGGCTGAATCACCTGAGACCTAACATCTAGCATGGTGAATTTAAAGAGGAAGAGAACAATATAATATTATATGTGGCCTTATACTGCAAGAATATTGTATTAGAGGAAGGTATAATACATATATATAAATACAAATACACATGCATGTCTATTTATAATAAAAACACAAAGATACACAAAGGCGAAACAAACTGCTCGCCCGTCCGGAAGAATGGATAACGACATCCAGAATATTGGAACACCAGGCTCATAACCTCGTAAATATTCTAAAACGAATCAATATTTTGAAATACTTTAGGTCCAGTCTATGAGGCAAAAGATGCAAGTGAAGATAAAAATATTTATTGTAGTATTTTGCAAGACGTGAGCAGTTTGGCCAAATGCAAATGCGTTATGGTTATTTGGTTTGCGCAATCCATATTTGAGAATCGTGAACCACTTATGATATTATACATAGGGAGCTATATAATTAAATTTATAAGTTTGAATTAAAGATGTATGGTTATGGTGTTTCAGTGATTTCCATATATTTTATTTTGACAATTTTCAGATGTATATTTTTCGTTGTTTTATTTTATATTATTCATATAAATTTAATTACACATGCATGTCTATTTATAATAAAAATACAAAAAAATGCACAAAGCCGAAACAAACTGCTCCCCCGCCTGGAAGAATGGATAACAACATCAAGAATATTGGAACACCAGACTCATAACCTCGCTTCTGAAATGAATCAATTTCGAAATATTTCTGGTATATATTTTATTGAAAATCTTTAAATTTCCATATATTTTATTTTGAAAATCTTTAAATTTATAGATTCGTTCTTTTATTTCTTTAATTCATGGTTCTTTTATTTTTAATTTATTTTTGAGAAGGAGGTTCATGACCAACCATCATTATTATTCTAGATGTAGCCTTCAATATATATTATAGATAAATGCAAACTTAATGTATATGATAAAATTACCCTAACCATTTAAACCCTATTACTAATTATAACCTCAATTTAATTTCAATTTTATCAATTTTGACCCCAAAAAAATCCAATTTTAACTTTTTCTTTTTCAATTTTTTATCTCAAAATTTTTCCTTTTCTTGCCGTCGGTTGACAGTAACACTACTGCAAAATTATAATAATATTACTATTAACCACATCAATATTTTATTTGGGTTTTTTATTTTTTTTGTCTTTGTTGACCTCTCAACATAATAATAATAATTTATTACACAATAATTTATCATAGTGATTTTGTTGTGTTAGTATTATTGTGCTAGATAGTAATATAGCAATATGATAATGTTAAACCTGTTTTTCACGGGGGCAAAAAAAAAGGCCAACGTCGTCTGTCAGGGGAAAAAAGTCAACGCCTAATGACCGATGGTCAAGGACAACTATCAAAATTGGAGTCTAAATTAGGTTAGTGTCAAAATTGAATAATGGTTGAAATTTGGGGACAAATTTAGGTTAAATTAGGTTAAAGGGATGAAATTGGAGCATATGAAAATGTGAGGGAATATTTTAGTCTTTTACAATCCTCTGAATTTTGTCTAAACTTTTTTGTAAAAGAGTTTTTGATCTGAATCTCTTTATGAATAAGTATCTCATGGTGAGCTTATTTGTAATAGCCCCTAATTTATATTGTCTTTTGTTTCATACTTTGAATTTTTGTAACCGTGTCGTTTTTTTTTTTATTTCTGGAAGTTGCAATAGACCACACTTCTGGAAGTAAATGCATATTCCATCATTTGTTTATTATTATTACATTAATACATTAATGGGCAAATGACAAATAGGCACATGACAAGGGCACTTAATTAAAAGAGGGACATCCAACTTTTTTGTTTTTCAAATAAATCCAGCCCATTCAAGCTTATTTGCAAATAAGGAAAATTCATTTATATATACCAAAATTACCCTCAATTCATTAAAACCCAATTCAACTCCAATTTCATGATTTACACCCCAATTTAGCCCAATTTCATCAATTAACCAATTTTAACCCTAATTTCAATTTTGACCCGCCACCACCGGAGGCCGCCGTTGACCGGCGTTGACTTTTCTTTTTTTCTTTTTTTTTTCCCAGATTTTTTTTTTCCGGCCGGTCAACTACCGTTGACCGCCGGGTCTCCGGCGTTGACTTTTTTTTTTTCATTTTGTTTTTTCTTAAAAAAAAATATTTTTATTAATATTACTGTCTTGACTGCTAAATTACTGTCTCCGACAGTTATTTAACTGTTGGAGACGGTAATTTAACTGTAAATTGACTTTTTTTTTTCTTCAAAAATATTTTAATTAATATTACTGTATTCGTTGTTAAATTACTGTCTCCGGCAGTTATTTAACTGCCGGAGACAGTAATTTAGCAACGAATACAGTAATATTAATTAAAATATTTTTGTTAACTGTCGGAGACAGTAATTTAACTGTTAATTGAATTTTTTATTTTAAAAAAAAATATTTTTAATTAATATTACTGTATTCGTTGCTAAATTACTGTCTCCAGCAGTTATTTAACTGTCGGAGACAGTAATTTAACTGTTAATTGACTTTTTTATTCTTAAAAAAATATTTTTACTTAATATTACTGTATTCGTTGCTAAATTACTGTGTCCAGCAGTTATTTAACTGTCGGAGACAGTAATTTAACTGTTAATTGACTTTTTTTTTTCTTACAAAAAAAATATTTTAATTAATATTTACTGCCTTCGCTGCTAAATTACTATCTCCAATAGTAATTTAACTGTCTTAGACAATAATATTAATAATATTACTGTTCGGGAAAATGATATTCATAATATTATTGTCCCAAACAATAATATTACTGTCTAAGACTGTAATTTAGTAGCCAAGACAGTAATATTAATTAAAATATTTTTTTTTTCTAAAAAAACCAAATTCAAAAAAAATAATAAAAAAAAGAAAAAAAGTCAATGCCGGAGACCGACGGTCAGCGGTGGTTGACCGACCGGTAAAAAAAAAGTTTTCAAAAAAAACAAAAAAAAAAAAAAAAGGTCAACGCCGTAATCTTGCCGGAAAAAAAAATTTCATAAAAAAAATTATTTTATGAAAAAAAAACATTTCGGGGGTTAATGTGATATATTTGTTTAAATCCGGGGTCGATGTGTAATATTAAGGAAGTTAGAGCATAATGGATGGAATTGATAAGAATTATATTATGGAGGGTATTTTGGACTAAAGACATGGGGATGGATTTAATTGAGAGACTGTTTTTTTTGTGGACCAAAATGCATTTAAGTCTCGTGTGATGGGCCTTTTTATCATTCGGCCATTTATTAGTTAATTGACCGTGTTCCTATGTTTAGTCTATTTATTAAAAATATATATTATATATTAGTACAAAGTATTTTTTTAAAAATATTTAGATAAAAAAAAACTACACAATATTTAAAAAAAATCAAGTACAAAATATTTATAAGAATACAAAATAGAAGGAATGTTTAATAATTGTTAAATAATTACAGAAGAAATATTACACTTAAAAAAGAACTAAAAAGGTTATAATTTTCATCGGCTCCACACACGCAAAGGTTTCGTGTTTATAGCAAATGAGATAATTGAAGTTGAAAATAGGTCAGTAATAAAGAATAGGTTACAAGAAAAATTGAGGATAACCGCTTACAAAAACATGTAAATATCATCCAAAATTTTCATAACAATGAAGAAAATTAGTGCAAGAATCGAAAAAGAAAGGTACAAAAAAGAAAGTTTTAACAATTAACAAAACACGTAAAGTAATTGTCAATTGAATTAGAACAAAAAGTACAAATTTGTTAATACATTTCATTATCTAATGAAATTTGAATCTACAGCAAGAAAATATTAATTTAACAAGATATTTATACATTTTATAAATGTAATAATATTATTTTGATAAAATAGAGCACGCATATACATAATTAAGAAATATAGAAAAAAATAAATTATACAACACGTGCAGCGCACGTGCACCTTCCTAGTTGTACTAAAAGTGGTAATGAGGTTGAGATCATGGTGTTCTAACTTCTACCATGATGAGTTAGTGGGTGGTCTGAGTCGAGAAGGAAAATTAAAAAAAAAAACTAAAAAAATTAGAAACACGATAATAGGAAAATATTACCATTTAAATATTAGATTTTGTTAAATTAGAGATTTATTAATTTATAAAATTCCCCCTAGGTTTAGGTCTAGGTTTAAATTCAAAATATCTTTCTTTTATGGGGTTTTTGTGCATAAGTCCCTAACCAAGCATCTTTATTACTCTAGGTTTAGGGCTATATATCATTCACCAATAAGCCCATCCCTTTAATATTTATTATAAATAAAGGAAAATTTTATGTATATGACAAAATTACACCCAAATTCTTTACAACCAATTCTTAATTGTAACCTCAATTTAATCAATTTTGACCACAACAATCCAATTTTGATTCTTTTCAAAATTCTTTTTTTGCCGCCGGATTCCGGCGTTGACTTTTCAATTTTTTTTTCAAGTCTGCTTTTTTCCGCCGCCAGATTCCGGCGTTGACTTTTTTTTTTTTTTTTTTTTTTTACGTCCGCCGCTAAATGTTGACCGTAATTGTGCTCTCATTAACGGTAATTATACTGTCACTGACAATAAATTAACTTAATTATACTGTCACTGACACTACATTAACGTAATTGTAATGCCGTTGACAATAAATTAACGTAATATTATTTTTATTTTGGTTTTTTTTTTTTTTTTTTTTAATTTTGCTTGATTTGTTGACAAGTCAACGTAATTATATTACTGTCGTTGACAGCAAAATAACTGTAAACACAATAATATTACTGTCAACCACATCAATATTATTAATTTTTTTGGTTTTTTTTTTGTTTTGTTTGAGTTATTCACGGAGTAGCAATATTATTGTGTATTATTGTAATATTACTGTAAACACAATAATATTACTGTGGTTGACGGTAATATTACTGTCAACCACATCAATATTATTATTTTTGTTTGGGCTTTTTTGTTTTGTTTGAATTATTCACGGAGTACCGTAATAATATTACTGTATATTATTGTAATATTACTGTGGTTGACCGTAATATTACTGTTGTTATAGTAATATTACTGTTATTCACAGTAATATGAATTCTTTAGACTTTTTATTATGTTTGCATTTGTTTAACAGTAATATAGTTAATATTACTGTCAATCACAACAATATTGTTGTTAAAAATAATCGAAAAAATCAACGCCGGAAACCGGCGTTGACCGCCAGTTAACACCGGAAACCGATAGCGGAAAAATCATGAAGAAGAAAAAAAAAATAAATAGATAAACAAGTCAACGTCGGAGACCGACAGTGATAAACAAAATTGTCGATAAAAATGTGTTTTGGGTCAAAATTGAATAGTTTACGAAATTTGAGGTCGAATTGAGGTTAGATTAAATTAAAAGAAATATTAGAGAAAACCCCCATCTAGGAAATATACTTAAGAAAACACGTCTTCCCAAAAATAATTAGAGAAAACATCTTTAGTTAATAGTTTGACATATTAAAAGGCAGCATAATTCCCTTATTTAATTATAACTTTCCTTAACACTAGTCATTATCTCTTATCGTCCTGCCTCTTTCTCTAGATCTAAAAAAATGTGGCATCGTACAGAACGCAGAGGGGGAAGCGACGCGTCATCAGCCGTAGAAGCTAGGCGAGAAGACGCGGTGCTTACATAAGCTGCTCTCATGGGGAAAGGAAGATGAATATGGCGACAGTACTAGAGGAGGCGTACAGATACATCAAGTTCCTGCAGGCGCAGGTTAGCGCACTCCAGTCGATGCCATGTCAGAGCGGAAGGGCTACCTCCGGCGCCGGTGTTCCAGCAACGAGAATCGGCGGAGGAGATTTGGGGAGGCTAAACAGGCTGAACATTTCTCGACCACACAAATACAGGTTCTTTCTTCTAATTTTGTCTGTGTGTGTTCAATTTCAATAATTTTTATGTGAATTTTGGGGAATATGTGTGTGTATATATATAATTTGAAATTGATTTGCGTATATAATTTGGGCAGGAATATTTCGGATGTATTGTGGAATGCAATATCCACAGGCCAAGTAGTTTCGTTGTACCAAGGCCTGGGAACAAAGAACAAACTAACAGCAACTGTTTATTCGTATATTTTAATAAGTCAAGTTATTATTATGATCACTTTAATTATTCTAGAGGCGCACACAATCACATGAAAGGTAGATGCTCTTACAGTTTCCCATTGTGATGGTAAAAGTGAAGATTTTGTCATACGAAAGTGGTGATGGTGTGTTGCGGCTGATTTAGGATTTTTTGGATAGATTGGATGGAAGATGACGCGTGCAGAGGATGTCCGAGTAGGTTAATCGACTACGTTTTGATAGTCAATTAAGTTAATCGATTAGGTTTTTTTATAGTCGATTAAGTTAATTGACTACGCTCTAGTAGTCGATTAAGTGTTAGTAGCAAATATAGTCGACTACGTTTTTATATATTTTTTGTTTTTTGTAAAATATAGTCGATTTTGTATTTTTTCGCAGTTGTGATTTGTTATGTTTATTAGCAAATTCTGACTATTAATAGCTGAAATAAAAAACAAAAAAAAAAATTAAAAAATTAAAGAATTTCCTTAATCGACTATAAAGCATACAGTCGATTAAGGAAACTGATACAAAATAAACGGGAAAAAAATTGTTGAGCGCATGACCCAGTGATGAGGTGGCGGGCGGGATAAAGCAGTGATGAGGTGGCGGGCGGGGGTAAAGCTGGAAAATATAATGGCGGAAAATGGGTGTGGACTTTTTTCAAATGGAGAGAAATATTTTGGGCCTCTCTCCATTAAAAAAAAGTAATGAGGGGTTTTTCTCAAATAGCGCCTAAATTAAATGATGAAATTAGAGCATATTAGAGTATGAGGGGCTATTATAGTCTTTTACCATGTGTGACTTTTTTGTAAAGGAGTTTACTGCCTAAATCTCTTTATATATAAGTACCCATTGATGGTTTATTTGTAAAGATCCCTTCTTTTATATGTAAGATAAATATTTTTGTGAAAAAAATAAATAAATAGACAAGATAAAAAATGTAGCAGATCCGAGGAAAGTGTCCAAGGGGAGAGAGAGGTTAGCAATTTTATAGGGGATAATTAGCAATACCCCCCTCATCTAGGTAAATGAGTTAACAAAACCCCCCCTCCCAAAACTAATTAGAGAAAACCCCCTTACCTAATATTCTTCCCAAATATTATTTAATAATTCCCAAACCACCCTTATTACCCCTAAATTATAGCCATTGACTAAGTTGTACCATTGTGGCCTCTTCCCCAACCAACCCACGTCACATTCTCACTCTCCTCTTTCTCTTCTCTCTCTCTATCTCTCTCCTCTTTCTCTCGCACACACAAACACACAGGCACACACACACACAAATATTATCTCTTCTCTCTCTCTATCTCTCTCCTCTTTCTCTCGCACACACAAACACACAGACACACACACACACAAATTACACACACAAAATCAGCAGAAGCTGAGGTATTTTTTCCCTTTTCTTCTGGTTTGAAATTTTGTTGTTGCCATTCGTTTCGAGTCTTCTGCCTTTTCGATCTACCGTGATTTTATACAGTTTTTTTTTACGGTTCGGTGATTTGCAATTCTTAAATAGCAAAATGATTTTCGTGTTTTTACGATTCGATTTGCAATTTAACAACCATGCTTTCACTTGTTTGAAGCCCGACGACGGCCTTCGTTTTTGTTTAATTTGGTGTTTGTAGAATTAGTGGTGTTTGATTTATGGTTTAATTACTGTTTAAAGTTTGTCGCATTTATGATATGGGTGGAGGATTGCGATGGGTCTGCTGGCGGCGGTGGTTTTGGGTGGAAGATTCCGATGGATTTGCTGAATTCGCGCAGAAAAAACAAATTCGCGCAGGCAGGGCCCTTAATCGACTACGTGGTTTAATCGACTATGTTCAATAGTCGATTAAGGCTTAATCGACTATGTTCAGTAGTCGATTAAGTTAACCGACTCTAGTTGTTCAATTTTTTTTTTTTTTTTGATTTTTTGTTTATTGATTCCAATGTATAAATCAATTACAATGTTTGTATTTTTTTTTAAATATAATTGATTTTGCATTTTTTTTGTAATTGTGATTTGTTATTTTTAATAGCTAAAATTTTAATCGACTATGCATTAATAAACCTGATAGAGAAAAAAAATTAAAAAAACCAAAAAAAAAATTAAAAACAAAATTAGAAACAAAAAAAAAATTAAAAAATTAAAGATTTTCCTTAATCGACTATGAAGCATAGTCGATTTAAGACTAATCGACTATGCTTCATAGTCGATTAAAAAAACGGAAAATAATAAAAAAATCGCGGATGAGGTGGCGGGCGGGGGTAAAGCTGGAAAACATAATGGCTGGAAATGGGTGTGGACTTTTCTCAAACGGACTAAAATATTTTGGGCCTCCCTCAATTAAAAAAAGTAGTGAGGGGGTTTTCTCAAAGAGCCCCATTTTATAGAGTGTATGTAAAGAAGAAAAACTCCATTCCAAGGCAATTAACAAACAACAATTGCTTTATCAATCTCTCCAAAATTTAAGCATATACATGATCTAGCAGACGTCCCCAGATTTACAGTACCATTCCTTTTAGAGAAATTAAAAATAGGTAAAAAGCCTAATACATCATAAAATTATTAGATTATTCAATTAAATACAACATAAAAAAAAACAAAAAACAAAATTTCTCTCACATTCATTGACTAAATGTCGTTTAAAGGGATATAGCTGTGAAACAAAAGGAAAACAGGATTCTTGGGTAGACTGCGATGAAGCACCCAACAATCTCTTGCATTCATACTATGACATAGCCGTCAGATTTTCATTTTTCTGGAAAGAAAAATAGATGTCGCAAAATATTGGTTCGAAGAGCAACATATAGCTTAGAATTTTCGTCAAAATTACAGAGATGAAACATGCGGGTTTCATAACTTATCAGTCTTTTTCTCCTTTTTTTTTTATTTATTTATTTATTTATTTATTTATATATGAAGCCTTCCCATCCAACAAACAAATCAGTTCAGCAATATCAAGAAAAACGAGAGAAAAAAAATTAAAATCAACATGAAATGCACCATGTTGATTTTGTGTGTCTACAGAAGTAATCTACTAAAAGCAGAATAAAAAAATACAAGAATTTAATGTGGTTCGAATACAAATGTACCCTACATCCACAAGAACTTGCAAACTAGTTCAGACTTACATTGCACATTAATAGGAGTTAATAAAACACTACAGAATACCTCTTTATGTTATACACCCTTCTTGCTTACGACTTGAACTTGTTGATTATCAAAACAATTCCTCCATCCGCACTCTTGGATTCCCTCCAATGCTGAACTCCTTTCAGACGGCGGGAGAGGTCTTAAGCACTTCTCTCGAAACGCCGATCTTCTTTGTGGCCTGGTAGAAGAAACCCGTCCTGTTGCCACACCTGATGTGCAGACAGGGCTGCAGCACCGGCTGCACTCTTCAAAGCCTTTATGCTAGAATTTTTCGACTAAAGCTACCTAGGACTTCACAGGTTCTTATGACTTATATAGGGACGAAAATAAGCCTTCAAACCTAATTTGAGCCCTAAGATATCGATTTAACTAGGTAATAGAATCCTAGTCGATTTCTACTTCAATTCTAGATAAGTAAAAAAGATACCTAACTAGAAAGAACGAAATCTACATTTAGAACTCGTAAATAGAACATTAACAATCAGTGCATAAATCTCCGAATTTTATTATGCGGCTGATTTAAAAAGGATAATATAGAGATATTTTCGAATTCAAAGTTCGCCAGATTAATGTACGCAAAATCCCCAAAACCACCCGCACCAAAAAAAATCGATATTTGAATTGAACAGAAAATAATGATCCAAAAATTAATATTAAATGAAAGAATTTATGGTCCCGAATTCGTTTAATACAGAGGTGTTATCTTAAGTGTTATGGCACTTAAATAAACATGCAGCGGAAATATAAAGACAATACTCAGATCTAAAAAATGTTCACTAGTAAAACTTGTGAACTTGTCATTTACAGGACGGAAAAATTGTATTAAAACAGTATTCCAAGAATACAAAGAGAAGATGTACGAAAAATTCTTCCTTATGAATGAATCATTATCATGATCATTCTTACATTCAAATCCTAGAAACAAAAAGAGAAATATTAAAAATTCTAGATTTCAAAGAATGTACTCGTGAGGAGTTCGTAAAGAACTTCTTTCTCATGAATGAATCACTATCTTGATCATTCTTACAACCAAGTCTAGAAACATAAAAACTATATGCTAAACAATCTAGACTACAAAGAATGTACTCATGAGGAGTACAAACAACGGATTCTAAAACCACTCTAAAACACTCATGTATTCTTTTCAGCTCTCGGTTTTTGTTTCTTAGAATCGATGATTTTCCTTGAGTCTTGAAGTCGGTATTTATAGACATTCCAAGCTTCCACTCCTCAGCCCATGAGCACTCAAGAACATGGGTTAGTGGGTTAGTTTAGTAGTTAAGATAATATCCACAATTTAACCCACTAAGCACTACTTAGCCCACTAAGTATTATACTTAGCCCACTAAGCACTAGACTTAACCCACTAAGCACTACTTATTCCATAACTAAAATTTAGTTAGAAAATAAGAATGTTAAAAACAAAATGTGGAAATAATCCACGTGTTTCAAACTCCCCCTTTTTAACTTTCTGATCAAAACTAAATTTTAGCTTAACTCCCCCTGAGTCATTGCTTGAACTCCCCCTGAATTTGACAACCAACATTAACATAAAAGTTCAGAGGGAAAATAAAAACTGAACAAAACCGAATATTGTTCATAAAAAAAAATTAAAGTAGAATATCCAAGGTCTCCTCAGTATCAGCTGTTGTTCCTCCATCACTAGCACTGGACCCACTGCTTTCCTCTTCTCATTCAGCTTCACCCTCATTCTTTTCTTCTTCTTCATTAACTCCATGCTCTCTGCCCCTGGCATCCAAAGGATGAGAATTCCCTGCTTCAACTTCATGACTGGCGCTTGTTCTCCCCCTTTTTGATCAGAAAGAGCTTTTTGGAGCATTTCCACCATGCACTGATGATAAGTGATCTGAGCTAGGGAGTGAGTAAGCTGTTGTAACAAAAGATCTCGTGGAACAGAAACAAGGATGTTAGGGGTGTTGTCAACATGAGGAGCAACACCTTCAGTACCAAGATTATTTTGACCTGATTTTGAGAGAAAATTATCTCCATTCCAGGGAAGATCTTGGACATGAGGAGCTTTGAGAAAATTTTGAGAAATAGTTATCATGCCAAGTGGAGTGTGAAAATATTCTGATTCATCTTGGCCCAAATTTTGAGAAAGCAGAATGGAGTAGATGAGAGAACGATAAGGAAGATGAGTGGAGGAAGAAATTTTCTGGGCAAGATTACCTATATTGGCAATTTTTTTCGGAAGGAGGCAAGTGGAACTTCCCAGCTGTCATCACTTTTCTTTTCTTCTTTAGCCTGGGAAGGTGATGCATCCACTTGAACAGCTGCCTCTGCCAGAGTTTCCAGAGGATCTTCAGGTGGAACTGAGAGTGTTTCTTCAGTGGTGGTAAATTCCTGAGCATCAACAGTGGGAATATCTACATGCTCAGCAGAGGACATCCAAGAAAAATCAGGCATTTCCTCATCTTGGTAGGGAGCAGCATCCTCAACAGCACTCTGAGGGACATTGTCTGAGGCAGTAGGTGCAGCAGCATTTTCAGGAACATGGGCAGCAACATCTTCAGAAACAGGATGTTGAGGAAGTTGCTGCCATGTTGGGCTGAAATGTCTCCCCCTAAGTTGATGCTGGTGGAGGTGCGTCTTTGGAGGATAACTCCGTGGAGCTTGAAGAAAGAGCTTGAGCTTCTGGTTCTGCAAAGGTAGGATCTCCTTTTTGTCATCCGTTTCTTCATCAACCAAGTGAAGGCCTCTTGGTGGGTTTGGCCTAACTGGAGTACGACCACCTTTGCCGCCTCTTCTTCCACCTCTGTTGGGAGAATTTCCTCCCCTCCGACGTTGTGACCCAGATGCATTCAGATCTGGGAAGGGATTCATGCGCTTGGACCGGCGAGTAGAAAACCTTCTTGCGGTGGAAGAGGGATCCACGTTCTGGAAGTTGTCTGGGTCAATCGGATTCAGCTCGTCTCCGGGCTCAATAAAGCGGATCGGCATAGCTTCAAAGTTGACAGGATGAATGATGATGGCTAGATTTGGGTCTGCTGGTTCAGGTGCTGCATCATCGTTACCAACGGCTGGAAGAGGATTTCTTGGAGGAGATGCCATGATACAGTAGATAAAAAATTGCTTCTTGTGCTTTTGATTTTTGAGTGTGAATTTTTCGAAAAAGAAGCACGAAATTTATAAGCCCTAATTTTTGCTGAAAAAAAAATTGAAAGTGGAGAAGGTGAAGAAGTGGTGTGCGTTTTTCTTGGAGAAAGTGTGATTAATGAGAATAAATGTTTATTTGGCAGTTTAAGACAAAACGTGACACATGGCACAATAAGGAGTGGACTTAGTGGAAAATAAAAGACTAACCCATGTACTCCATGACCCATATAAATAGTGATAATTCAATAATAATATAATAATAATAGTGATAAAAATAATAACACTCACGAAATTTAAACTTAAATAATAAACACATCTTTTAATGATTAATAGTGTGAAAAAAAATGGCTAACATGCATAGATATGTATATCTATAAATATATAGATATAATTTTTTTTTTTAAACCCTTATTTTCAAGTCAAACAATTTACATGGAACATGATCAAATGTTCAGTTTGAAAGTTCCTCAGTTACTAAGATATGACTATTCAGATAGAGGAGTTTGACTTATGTGATTATAATTGTTCTCTGAATGTTTACATGAAGCATGATCACGTTTCAAGGTGAAAGACTTCCAGTTACTTATTTAGAGAATATTATATCACAGTGAAGCCATTGTTTAAAGAAGCTAAGCTTCAGTAAATTATGTTGCAGCTTAAGATGTTTGATGAGGTGCTGCAACATATTTCAGGACATGTTTATTGAGTACACATCCCGAGAGATTTTCTAAGTTTAGAGAACCTCTCATAATCTAATGCCTTTGTAAAGATGTCAGCCAACTGATCTTCTGTAGGAATGTACTTTAAGCACACTATATTTTTCTCAACTATATCACGAATAAAATGATGTTTAATATCTATGTGTTTAGTTCTTGAGTGTTGAACAGGATTTTTTGAAATATCAATAGCACTTGAATTATCACGATATATGGTCAAGGTGTCACTGTTTAACCCATAATCCCCCAACATTTGTTTCATCAAAATTAGTTGACCACAACATCCTCCAGCAGCTACATATTCTGATTCAGCTGTTGAAAGTGATACACAATTTTGTTTTCTAATAAACCATGAAACCAGATTATTCCCCAAAAAGAAACATGCACCTGATGTGCTTTTTCTATCACTAATATCCCCAGCCCAATCAGAATCACTAAAACCTATCAAATTAGTATTAGTGTCTTTGAAAAACTGAATGCCTAAGTCTACTGTACCTGCAACATACCAAATAATCCTCTTCACAGCTTTAAGATGAGTGACTTTGGGATTAGCTTGATACCTGACACACACACAAACACTAAACATAATATCCGGTCTGCTTGCAGTTAGATACAGAAGGCTTCCAATCATGCTTCTGTATAGGGTGCTGTCAACATCTTCAGCAACATCGTTCTTGGACAGTTTCTGACTTGAACCCATTGGAGTTTTCATGGGCTTGGCTGACTCCAACTCAAACCTTTTGACCATATTGAGAGCATACTTCTTTTGATTTACAAAAATTCCTTCACATGTCTGTTTGATTTGGAGTCCTAGGAAGTAATTCAACTCTCCTACCCTGCTCATTTCAAAGGTGTGAGACATATAATCTACAAAATACTGTAAAAGGTTAGCAAAAGTAGAACCAAAAACAATATCATCAACATATATCTTTACAATAATGATATGGTTATTTGTTATTCTAACAAATAGAGTTCTGTCTGCCTCTCCTCTGGTAAACTGTATTTCAAGTAAGAAGTCAGTGAGTCTTTGATACCAAGCTCTAGGAGCTTGTTTAAAACCATACAAAGCCTTCTTAAGCTTGAACACATGATTAGGCTTGGCAGAATCTTCAAAACCCTTGGGCTGCTCTACATATGCTTCATCATTTAAAACACCATTTAGAAATGCACTTTTGATATCCATCTGATACAATTTGATTTTAAGAAAACAGGTTGTAGCAAGAAGTAACCTAATAGATTCAATTCTAGCTACTGGAGCAAAGGTCTCATCAAAATCTATACCTTCTATCTGAGTGTAACCTTGTGCTACTAACCTAGCCTTATTTCTAACAACTGTACCTTTTTCATCAGTTTCGTTTTTGAAGATCCACTTAGTTCCTATCACATATATATGACTTGGTCTGGGAACTAAGTACCAAACATCATTCCTGATGAACTGATTCAATTCTTCATGCATTGCATTGATCCAAAACTCATCCTTCAGTGCTTCTGCAATATTCTTTGGTTCAACTGAAGATACAAAACAAGTAGTTCCAGTTAGTGCACATTCAGAAGATAAATTTGCAAATCTTACCATATCTCTGTAATTCACCCTCTCTTTTCTTCTGGTCCTTATCCCATCAAAGATATCTCCCATAACTTGAGTAGAGGGGTGATTTTTCTGGATTCTACTGGAAAGGTCCTTTCTGCAGAAATCATGAGTTGGCTGCGCTTCAGCTTCTGTGTTCTCCGTAGAAAGTATTGAGTCAGATGTGTTGACACTTGGCTCAACACCCTCTTCTCTTAACACTGGACTGTTTATATCTGAAGCACATGTGGCAGTAGTGTCTCCACCGGTTATTTCTCCTTTAGCAATCAGGTCATCAACTTCATCTTCAGATGTTTTACGGCGGAGATCAGCAAAATCATCAAATACCACATTTACAGATTCAATAATGGTTCGAGTTCTTAAGTTATATACTCTATATGCATGACTGTTATTAGAGTATCCCACAAATAAACTCAAATCACTTTTTGAATCAAATTTAGCTAGATGATCTCTGTCATTTAGGACATAGCAAACACATCCAAACACATGCATGTATTCTAGATAATATTTTTCTCTTAAAAAATACACCCAAGTATATCTCGAAAAATCATCATCACACACAAATACATATGTTTTACCACCTAGACTTTCTACCTCTATAGGACCCATAAGATCCATACGTACAAGTTCAAAACAAATCGTGGTACCAACGTGTTGTAACACTTTGTGTGGCACTCTAGTTTGCTTTCCCTTCTGACACATTCCGCATATAAGAATGTCCTTGATCTTGAGATCTGGAATTCCTCTTATGGCATTGTACTTGTTGAGCAGCTTCACATTTTTGAAGTTTGTGTGCCCTAGTTTCTAGTGCCACAACTCTACTTCACTTACTCTTGATCTCTTGCATGAGATGGTGTCACCTGTTTGATAACAGTTATCCATTGACCTGGAACCTGTCAGTACACAATGATTTTGATTATCAAACACAGAACAACAGTATTTATCAAATTGAACACGTAGATCATCATCACACAATTGACTAATACTGATGAGATTTGACCCCAATCCTTCAACATGCAAGACATTTGAAAGTTTTGGAAGTCCCTCAATACTGAGTGTTCCACGTCCAACCACTTTGCCTTTAGCTCCTCCTCCATAGGTTACACGTCCACCATTGAGTGTATGGTAGTTTGATAGAAATTCTTTAGTTCCAGTCATGTGCCTAGAGCATCCACTATCAAAGTACCATGAACCTGAAATGTTAGCATTTAAAGAAGTGTATATTGCTTTGCATATAAGTTTACCTTTGGGAGTCCATATTCTACACTCTTTTTTGGTAAATTCTACCTTTTTCTTGGAGATGTTACCTGGAGTGATGTGACTGTGGAATTTCTGCATTCATTTCCATTTGAACCCTTCTCTTTTACAAAGACAATTTCCTTCTTCTTTACTGGCTTGTGTTTCTTCACTTGTTTTTTGAACCCTAGACCTTCATTTTTTTTGTACTTCTCTAGTGACACAATCTCTTCGAGTTTAGTTGTGCCGGTATTCATCCTCTTGGTTTCTAGAGTTGCTTCTTTGAGTTCATCGTTAACCTTTGCCAGCTCAAGATCCTTCTTGGTGATACCAACCTCCAAATGAGTGATTGTGTCTTTAAGGGAAGAATTTTCCTTGTTGGCTGCATCTAGAGCATGAGTCTTCTTCTCCAAGTCACTAAACAATTTCTTATACATTTCTTCCTCATCTCCCACTGCTTCTTTACTGTATTCTGCAGCATTCAAAGAAATAGAGTTCAAACATGTATAATGACTATTATCTAACTTAGAATTTTGAGTTACTGAAAGTGTTTCAGAAAGTGTTGCAGCATCTAGAGAAACTCCATGTGATTCTGTTACAGGACAATTTTTAGTGATATATCTGACAGAAAGAGCCTGTTTAGTGGGTTGCTGCTCCTCTGTCTGTTCAGGTTGCTCTTCCTCCTCATCACTGACAGCACAAATCAGGCTCATTCCTCTTATTCTCAAGGTATTTGCACATTCATTAGCATAATGTCCAAATCCTGTAACTGTCATGTTGAATATAGAGACGATGTGTCTTTGGCCTCCTCAATTGCAGTCACTGTCATGTTGAATCTTTCTGGAAGAGTTCTCAGTACCTTATTCACCAGTGTCTCATTGCTCAAAGGACCACCTAAGGATTGAAATTCATTAGGTGAATCAATCAATTTCTCATTGTACAGAGAAATCGTTTCAGTTTCTTCCATTCTCAGTCTCTCAAATTTGGAAGAGAGTAATCTGAGCTTAGTACTTCTGACACTGCCTGATCCTTCACAATGTAGCTGAAGAACCTCCCAAGAATCCTTCGCACAAGTGTACACTGAGATCAATTTAAACATTGTTAAATCTACTGAATTAAAGATTGCATTTAACGCCTTTGAGTTTTGATTGGCATTTGATAGATCGTCTGTTGTCCACCGTAATTCTGGTGTTGGAAATACATCCCCATCCGCATCTGTTATAGTTGGTGGCTTCCATCCAGTAAGAATAGATCTCCAGGTTCTCTCATCAATGGCTTTGATGTACGCCCTCATCTTGACTTTCCAGTAGGTGTAGTTTGTGCCATCAAGTACAGGAGGTCGCATAGAGGCAATCATCTGAGTATCCATCACGAATTCGTTACTGAAAAAAAATAGGAACAAACACTTGGTATTCGTCAAGTGTTGGCTCTGATACCAATTGAAAGAGTTTATGGTCCCGAATTCGTTTAATACAGAGGTGTTATCTTAAGTGTTATGACACTTAAATAAACATGCAGCGGAAATATAAAGACAATACTCAGATCTAAAAAATGTTCACAAGTAAAACTTGTGAACTTGTCCTTTACAGGACGGAAAAATTGTATTAAAACAGTATTCCAAGAATACAAAGAGAAGATGTACGAAAACTTCTTCCTTATGAATTAATCATTATCATGATCATTCTTACATTCAAATCTAGAAACAAAAAGAGAAATATTAAAAATTCTAGATTTCAAAGAATGTACTCGTGAGGAGTACGTAAAGAACTTCTTTCTTATGAATGAATCACTATCTTGATCATTCTTACAACCAAGTCTAGAAACATAAAAACTATATGCTAAACAATCTAGACTACAAAGAATGTACTCATGAGGAGTACAAACAACCGATTCTAAAACCACTCTAAAACACTCATGTATTATTTTCAGCTCTCGGTTTTTGTTTCTTAGAATCGATGATTTTCCATGAGTCTTGAAGTCGGTATTTATAGACATTCCAAGCTTCCACTCCTCAGCCCATGATCTGCAAGAAAACCAACTACAAGAGCACTCAAGAACATGGGTTAGTGGGTTAGTTTAGTAGTTAAGATAATATCCACAATTTAACCCACTAAGCACTACATAGCCCACTAAGTATTATACTTAGCCCACTAAGCACTATACTTAACCCACTAAGCACTACTTATTCCATAACTAAAATTTAGTTAGAAAATAAGAAAGTTAAAAACAAAATGTGGAAATAATCCACGTGTTTCATTAAGTAATATAAAAAATTCAACCTTAAAATAGGCGGGGATAAGTTTTCCTAGGGTTTCACTAAGCAACTTTTCTTTTATTAATAAGATATCTTGCTGATCAAATACAAATGTGTGAATCATGATACCTCCGGTGAAATAATGTGGAATTTCGCTTAGCTGGCAAAATAAATGAGAGTGGATCTTCCCAATTAGACAAGGGATACAAGTTCACAATTAGCACTTAGTGAGGTCACAGTCGTTTCATCGGGTTCTAACTTTTTAAACTCATCATGTACATAATAATATGCCCATAATTCTTCATAGCTTGATTAGTTGAACAGTGAAATAACTGCATTGCTACAAATACCTGCAAAGATACACATATTTCTATTAAAGGATCTCTAACATGTCTTGACCCAATGGCATTCGATTTATAAATCTAGAGACAAGAAAATCAAAGAGATACCCATAGTGCATATAGTTCAGACATTGCCAAACAAAGCCCTTATCGATTTCACCTATTCAATCAAAAAAAAGAAGCGGCATGAATGTTTGGGTTACTCCATTCAAGCCAATCAAGAACAAGAGAATGATAACAATTATTATACGAGTTTTGAATAAATTTAGTTGCGCCACTTAAAACTCTTCCATCTCTTTTCATCAATGGTGATTGCTATTCAATATGCAATATCCATCAATATGAATCTAATAACAAAAAACCAAGCATCTAATCAATGTCACATGCACGAAAAAACCATGGACGAAAAGAAAATTAAGTAGAGATACCTTGTGACGCCTCCCCAAGTGCTAACATTATCCAATTGCTTCGTACGAAGCTTCCAACTTTACAAGTAGCGTAGCAAGTGAAGAAAACATTATCACACACCTCAATCATCGCGCAATTCTTCCACTTCACTCTTCGAGTTATCAGCACGACCTCTGTCCAAACCCCGACGCCCAAAAAGAACAAGATTAAGAAGCTTCCTCTTAACCTCATAAATAGGATTGGGCTCAATCAAGCACCCTCTCTCAGGGCCGGCTCTAGTGCATAGGCAACTTAGGCCATGCCTAGGGCCCCCTAAATTATGTGTATTATAAATTGAGGGTTTAGTGCATAAGTCCCCAACCAAACATCTTTATTATTCTAGATTTAGGGGCTATATCTCTTTCACAAATAAGCTCATCCCTTTAATATTTATTATAAATAATGAAAACATTCATGTATATGCCAATATTACCCCTAACCCTTTATACCCAATTCTTAATTGTAACCCCAATTTAATGAATTTTGTCCACAAAAATACAATTTTGACCTTTTTTTTTCAAAAAAAAAAAAAATTCAAAACAAATGTTTTTGCCGCCGAATTCGACTTTTAGATTTTTTTTTCTTCCGGATTTTTTCGCCGGTTTCCGGCGGCGTTGACTTTTTTTTAGTGTTATTTTAAGTTTTTCTTTCTTTCTTTCTTTTTTTTTTTACCTCCGCCGCTAAACGTTGACCGTAATTGTGCTGTCACTGACAGTAAATTAACGTAATTATACTGTCAATGAAAATTAATTAACGTAATTGTACTGCCGTTGACAATACATTTATGTAATTGTTTTGCCGTTATCAATAAATTAACGTAATATTATTATTTTTTATTTTTTGTTATTTTTTTTATTTAGTTTGATTTGTTGACAAGTCAACGTAATTATATTACGGTCGGTGACGGTAAAATAACTGTTAACACAATAATATTACTGTCAACAACACATCAATATTATTATTTTTTGGGTTTTTTGTTTTGTTTGAGTTATTCACGGAGTAACGTAATAATATTACTGTCTATTATTGTAATATTATTGTAAACACAATAATATTACTGTGGTTGACGGTAATATTACTGCTGTTATAGTAATATTGCTGTCAACCACATCAATATTATTATTTTTTTTGGATTTTTTTGTTTGTTGGAGTTATTCACGGAGTAACGTAATAATATTACTGTTTATTATTGTAATATTATTGTGGTTGACGGTAATATTACTGTTGTTGTAGTAATATTACTGTCACTCACAGTAATATTAATTCTTTTGGCTTTTTATTATGTTTACATTTGTTGAACGGTCAACATAGTAATATTACTCTATTACACAATAATAATGAGTTTTGTTGTGTTAATATTACCATGCTAGAGATTAGTATAGCAATATTACTGTGTTAAACTGTAGTTTAGTTAATTTTACTGTGTTTAACAGTAATATAGTTAATATTGCTGTCAATCACAACAATATTGCTGTTTAAACGAAAAAAAATGTTACAAAAAGAAAAAAACAGAAAAGAAAAACAAAATGAAAAGTCAACGCCGGATTCCGGCGATTTTTTTTTTTTTTTTGTAATTTTTGTTTTTTCGAAAAACAAAAAGCTTTGGGTCAAAATTGAACAATTTGTAAAATTTGGGGTCAAATTGAGGTTAAATTAAGTTAAGGATGAAATTGGAGCATATTAAAGTATGATGGGCTATTTTAGTGTTTTACAAAAACTTGGACCATGTGTGGACTTATTGGTAAAGGAGTTTTTTGTCTGGATCTCTTTATGAATAAGCAGTATTCCAAAAATCGGCCGAGGCGGTCCAAAACCTTTACGATTTTAGTATAAAGGTTTGGAAGTGAGGCGGTTTTAGGCGGTCCGAGGCGGTCCAACCTTTAAGGCGGGTCAAACTTCGGTGTAAAAAATCCGCAAAAAAATCGGCAAAAAATTGGTCAAAAATCGGTTTTTTTTTATTAATATAATTCAAAATAAAAGTTGGGATTTTTATAAAAAAAAATATGAGCTATGCTTTATTTTGATAAAATTTGGGATTTTAACTATTATTGTTAAAGAACTAATGATGTATGCGAGAAATGTATGTAATTTCAAAAAAAATGTGTTTTTATTTATATTTTATAAGGATATTTATGAATTATGATCTTATTATTATTAAATTTTTATTATGTTATTAGGATTTATACATGATGGAGATATAACTATGTTTAAATATTTTTTTATCTATGTTTTGAGTATTTATAAATAATACCTACAAATATATTAAATTAAATTTTAAAAACCGATTTATTTCCGATTTATCACCGATTAATCACCGCCGCACCGATTAATCGTGAGTCGGTCCCTAACCGCCACCGATCCGATTACCGCTTTTCACAATCTTGTGAATCAATACCCGTTGATGGACTTATTTGTAATGACTTCTTATAAATTAAGGCCCCCAAATTTTAAATATTTTTTTATATTTTCATAAAACTAAACAAAAATATTTTATATGAAAGCCAAATTGTAGAAAATATAACATAAGATCTACTAATTTTAATATTTCCTTTTCAAATAATAAGAAAATACCAAAAAAAACATTTAATTTTGAATTAAAAAATTAATATAAGGGCCCCCAAAAAGTTTATTTGCCTAGGGCCCCATAAGCTTGAGCTGGCCCTGCCCTCTCTCATACGCCTCCCTCAAAAACAGTGTGCATCTTTCCTTTTGTCGACAAATAGAACATTCATGGATGGTGTTAGCCGAGAAGATTTCTATAGATCCCGAGATTGTAGGGAATTTTATTTATTTTCCTTGTACAACTGATTCACCTTCTTAGAGTAGGAGTCTTGATTCTTTTTTCTTATATATGTACCTCTATTAAGGGTTAATAATATAGGTACAAGAATTATTCTTCGCTTTGCCGTGTTCAACATGGTACCAGAGCATGGTTCATCCAATTTTTTTTCTTCTACGAATCAATGTCTTTTGTCACCATTATTGATTCCTTATACCTTTCTCGAATAACTTCGAATCTTCACAGGAAATTACAATGACTGAAAAAGAAAAAACTTCAATTGCTTCAACCCCGATTATTATCCAACAAGAAAACTCCGGCTTTCCTGTTAGTATTGTTTTGAATGAAACTAATTATCCATTATGGTCGCAGTTGATGGAGATGCGAATTGGAGCTCGCAACAAAGTTGGGTATCTTACAGGAGCAACGAAAAAACCCATACTTGAAGATCCAAATTATGATACATGTACCGAAAACCACAAAGTGAAGAGTTGGCTCATCGATTCAATGAGCCCTCACCTGATGCAACGATTTATTCGTCTTGGAACAGCAAAGGAAATATGGGAGGCAGTGTCAAAGACTTTCTACGATGGATCTGACGAAACACGATTATTCGAATTAAATCAAAAATCTTTTTCGACAACTCAGAATGGGAGGCCTGTATCTACATATTACAATGAATTGGTTGCAATCTTCCAAGAAATTGATTACCGAAACACCGCCCAAGAAGAATTGGTTGAAGGGCTCCTACAAGTTCACTCGACAATGTTGCGTTTGCGAGTTCATATTTTTCTAAGCGGCCTCGATTCTGAATATGATCAGATTCGAGGAGAAATTCTTCGAAAAGACCCGAAGTTGGACCTGGAAGGAGCCGACGCATGCGTGAGAAGAGAGTCACAACAACGACAAGTCATGGGAACGTCTAAACTGATCTATGAAAATACGGCTATGATAGCTAATCGAAATCGGCGAGGGGAAAGTTTCAATTATGGCAAAGCAAAAAATGGTCAAGGTTCGGGAAAATTGAGTAACTACGCTTGCACTCATTGTGGTGAGCTAAAACAAGTTGTTATGAGCTCATTGGATACCCCGAATTGTGGGATTTTTCAAAAAAACCGAGGAAGAATGTTACTGGCAAAGCT
Source organism: Erythranthe guttata (assembly GCF_056151865.1). Taxonomy (NCBI): domain Eukaryota; kingdom Viridiplantae; phylum Streptophyta; class Magnoliopsida; order Lamiales; family Phrymaceae; genus Erythranthe; species Erythranthe guttata. Next base: position 8,288,145 of record NC_142541.1, read on the forward strand.
GCAGTGGCTATATCAGAAGAAGATCTTCAACCTCGGGAACAACTTTCATTACCTAGTGCCAATGTAACTCAACCAGGTAGTGTTGCTAAAGCTCGAATTTTTTCTGCCATTACTAAGAATAATACTTGGATTATTGATACTGGTGCATCCGAACATATGACTAGAGACCCAAGTATATTGAAAAAAATTCGCCCTTCATCCCAACAGGTCATATCTACTGCCAATGGTGGTACTTCTCCTACTACAGGAGAAGGGTCAATTTTCCTATCCAATGCCATAACACTCGATACCATTTTAATTGTTCCTAATCTCGAATATAATTTGTTATCTGTAAGCCAAATTACCTCAGCACTAAATTGTATCGTTACTTTTTGGCCAACATTTTGTCTTTCAGGATATTCTGACCCGGAAGACTCTTGGTTGTGGTGTTAAACGTGGCAATCTCTACTACTTAGAATTAACGAAACTCGGTGATGTTATAGTAGGTGACCAACAAGCCAACATGTGGCTGTGGTCTTTCGTATTTATTATGGTAATAAACGAACCTTTATTTGTATTAATGATAAAACACCTTGGCATTCTATATCTTTGTCCCTTTGTCACAAGCATAAATATAGTCCTTACAGTTATTACAAGTACTAGTAATTGATCGTTAGGATCGTGAGATATTTACTTAAGTACTATAACTGTTAAAAGTGTTCCTAGTTGAAGGGTTACGCCACCAATGAGGATATCGGCCTTTCCCATTAAGAGACTAGCACTTAGTGTATGTGTACTGCATCTCATCAGTAATCGGTATTGTGATATCGGCATGCATAAGTTGGTGCTCGTCAGTTGACGAGTTCTGTAACGCCCCGCATTTTCATAAGCATATTATATGAAATTATATTGAGTAAATCGATGATGTCCATTTCATGAATTATCTAGTGAATGTTTATTGCATCCTAACTGTTTATATGATCTATAATATTTGATTTAATGTGATCAACTCGATTTGGTTAAATAATGGAGTAATTCTATTTATGTGATTAAATGAATTATGTGCTTTAAATGAATAATTAATCTATTCTAATATTGATATTAAATTTAGATTATATTGATTTCTCTGATGTACATGCTTAACTATAATTTATATGGCCTCATGAAAATTATGATATGATAATTAATCTATGCAATGGATCTTTAATTGTTTTACGATTTATGGTTTAATGAATGTAGATACATATATGTGAATGTTATGTGTACATATATGCTACGTGAGTTATGATGTTGTAATTAATCTATGCAATTTATCTCTAATCGTTTTATGAATTAATGAGCAGAGATATATCTATTAAAGTTGTGTATATATATATCATGTGTGTGCCTTATGTGTGTAGTGTGTACATGTGCTGTGTATGTGGGGTACTGTATATATGTATTAAGTTGACATGTATTACAGGATTAATGAAATTCTTGACTTGCAAATATTTGATTAATTGCTATTAAGACCCCCATGGTTTTAGATATTGCATAATAGCCCTCATGTAAATTTCTCAAGACTTTCCAAGCATAAACTGGTAAATTGCCATTTACCCTTTCTTCCTTTCCTGGTTTTTCACGGCAGCATAAGCCCCCCACACACAAAAATCTCTTTTCTCCTCTTTTGAGTCAACCAAGGAAGACTCCTCTTCTTCTCCTCCCAACTTCCCTACGACTTCCCTTCACTCTTCTTCCTCTCACCTCACGGCAGCTAACACACGGAAGCAGAATCCCCTTCCCTTCATACTATCGGCTACCTTTCCCGAAGACGTAACGAGAACTCATCAAAGTTTCCCCTTCTTTCTTGGGAAGTTTCACATCTAATTAATGGGATTAATTTCCCTATATAATCCGGAGACTATCGAGAGGATCAGGGAGGGGATAGCTCCAAGTTCAGCCCCAACAGCCTTCAGCCAAAGCTCCGAGAATCCTTCGGTTTCCTCTTCTTCCTTGTATTCGATTTTCTTCAAAGAGGTAAAGACTTTTGGTACTAAATGAATTCATGATTATAATAAGATGATGTTTATGTGATTTAATTGATTAATATGCTTAGGAATCGGATTTAGGGATCTAGGTCATGAAACATAGATTTCAATGAACCCTAATTCGATTTCCAGATTCGTAGCCTCAGGTTCCAGTACATGTTTCATCGATGATTTATTTTCTTAAAATTATGAAATTAATTGTGCATGTAGATATTTCTGTTAGCTTCGTTTTGATATACGGTATGCATAATTTGGAATTATATTGATCAAGTTATGAACCGTTTTCTGAAACTGCAGGATTTCCGAGTTATCTATGATTTATGTGATAAATTATATTTTATCTTGTTCCGATTCATGCGATTCCAACTGGATATGTTTATAGACGGATAAATCTGATTCTCCGTGAAATTTCATGGTGTTTCGTTGAAAGAATGATTTAATTAGTATTTTTAAAGTTGAATGCTCTGTTCTGAAATTCTGCTGGTGTTACTGTACTAAATGAATTATTTCTTTCCCATGGATAGGTATTTTACTGAACTGTTTTAATATGGTATAAATCACATATATGTGAACGTTGTGTTAAAATTTCATAATGTTTGTATGTACGGTTTAAGAGTTATGAATTTTCAAAGTTGAAGTACCGAAGCTGCCAGATTTCCTTGTAGTTCTTTGGAATAGAGTATGTGGACTGGAACTTCATATATTATGTGCGTATGTGCTATTGTGATTATCGTATGCTTATATGTTAACATAAATGTATAACCTAGAAAACGTATGAATGATGCATTTAAGATAATCACGTTGGTATGTTATAACTATGAAAGTGGTTATATGAAATAATATGATAATTCCCTTCTCTTGTATGTGATATCTCTTCTATGTGGTACGTGTACGTTGCATAATATATGTGAATTGTAAGAATGTTTATTTATACAATTTGAATTGATTATGTGAGTTATTTGAAGTAGAAACTCTAGGAAGAAAATGGTTGGACTATGTTTGTTAGCTATTTGGTTATGTGTTATATGGTTATGCGTTTTATGCTAAGTGTAAGTTTGATCTAACATGGTTATATTATTGGAGTCGAATGATTTGTCATTTATGGTATTGCATGGTCAAGTATAGGAACGTCAGAATCTTAATATGGTTATCGGTCGAGTAGACACGGGAATACGAGGGGCCAGTATTCCAACTACGGTACTATAGACTAGAGTGGGTAGCTCCCCTCAAAACAGGCTCAGAATATCGACGTCTATTACCGATAATCATGTTATGAATCTGATGGGGATACCGTCACATTATAGTAATTGTATTGACATAAGTATGAGTATGTTTATTTATACGTTTTGAATTGTTTATATGATTTGTCATTTATGATATTGCATGGTCAGTATAGGAAGTCAGAATCTTAAATGGCTATCGGTCGAGTAGACACGGAAATACGGAGGGGCCGGTATTCCAACTACGGTACTATAGACTATAGAGTGGATAGCTTCCATTAATAAACGGGCTCAGAATATTGACGTCTATTACCGATAACCATGTTATGAATCTGATAGGTATCCCGTCATATTGCATCTATATGTTTAAATTGTTAATACGGACTATGGGGACTTTATGTCTATGTGTATTACAGCTATTCGGTCGTTGCATCCCCATGTTAATACAACATTTTGTTTATACGTGAGAAAACCTTGTGAGTATACGTTAAGCAGGGGAAGCTCTTCGCCCATGTCAAGGTTGAGTTTCTCGAAGCGGTTATGGAAATTGGTGGAGCGGAGTTCGAGGAATCGCGAGCTTTTATATCAACCGACTATTTTCAAAGATTTTATTAGTCACTTTCTTTTTAAGTGTTTTAACTTGAGAAGTTTATAGTTGTAATTATAATGTACTCTATTTAGGAATCTAGTCTATTAAACCGGGGTGTATGTAAAATAAAGTTATTTTGTGTTCCGCTGTATTCCAAGTATTGCTTTAAAACTCCGTCTATGTTGAAGTAGCACTCTTTATGAAAATTATATCTTTCAAATGTGGGTTATGTTTTGAAGAAAGAAAAATGCTTTGACGATTTCCAAACTTATTTTCTAAAGGATCAAATAGGATCCGAAGGTTTTAATAAAGTCCATTTTTCTAAAAACTATTCTTAATTATATAAACGACATGGAGGGTGTTACAAGTTCACTGAACTCCCTCACCCTAGAAATCTCTAAGTGGTTCCCAATAATCGAGTAGAGATATCTATGGTATAGTTGTACACCATTAGTCCTTATGACTTAGACATCACCGTGACTTCACTAGATGACCAGCTGTATCGTGACCTGTCCCTGAGTTCCACCGAGGACCGCCCCAAGGGCCAGTGTTCGTGCAGTCCGAAATCTAGTGGGAGGTCTGTGCATTGTAGTCAGGGATTCGATCGCTAGAATAGTCTTGGATGTACTGTGTGTTCTGATAGATTGTAATCATTCTAAGTCTCTGGCCAGAGCTGACTAAGTGATGATTAGAGAATTCGATTCTCTAAGTCATGCACGTAACGATTACAACACTTAGAACGATCGCACCGTCATTGAACAAATAAAGAGGTCTCGACGAACCAATACCACTAGTTCAATGGGGACATATGACTCGAAGGGATCGTACTGTACGTTAACTATATCTGAAGGTTCTTGAAGGCACTTCATTTGTATCTAGGGAATCATGACGCGTAGTTGCTAGACGCCAATCTTGATTCGTTGGGTGATTAAGGTGAAACAAGCTTCATTTTAATCGTAACTCTAAGGGACGAGTTTTGACCACAAAGGGTTGTGGGCCCACGGCTAGCTTACACCTGAACCATCGAGGGTCACACTGCTCGTGCACATGAGATCTTTGAATAAACGGTCATATATAAAATGGGTTATCTTTGCATGATTGGAAGTCAATATGATTGGGTCCAACATTCGTAATTTGGAATTATGAATGAGAATAAGAATAGGAAAAAAGAATAGGCAAACGTATTAGTGGAGTTTCTAAATCAGGAAGTTTCCAAATTTGGAAAGTGCACTGAATTAGGGTTTCCACTTTTGGAAAGTTGGAAATTGAGAGTTGGCACTCGTAATGATGAGGAAATTATAATGATTCCGAAAATGTAATCGTTACAATTTTCCGATCATTGAATTGAGAGAGACGAGCAAGTAAAAGAACTAACGAACTTAAGTTGTTGGGCCCGGTCCAACTTAAGCCCGTTAGGGTTTTATGCAAGACAATATAAATACTTGATTTATAGGTCTTGCACACACACAATACACGAACTAAATCCTAGCCGCTCCCTCTCTCGCTCGGCCATCTTCTGCCGCGGCCACCACCGCCGTCGCTGCCGCTATCTCGCCGGAATCGGCCATCCGTTGGCCGAACCTTTTGGTAGTTCTTTCCTTCTTTCTATTCTTCCGTTTTTCTAACTATTACGTGTCTAGTGCCACGTGTTTAGTAGATCGAAGTATACGAGGTGAAATCCGAGAGGAGGAAGATCGAAGATCGAAGAATCGAGGAGCAGCACACGAGCCGAACCCGCACGCATTCCCACGCGCCGCCCGAAGACTGCGCATGAACCACACGCGCCGCCGTGGCTCGTCTTGCCGCTGCTGCCCCAGATTGTACGGATTGGTTTCCGTTGCAATCTCGCTTTGCTTAGTGCGCCTACCTCACGCTTCAAGAGGTAAACTTTCGAATCAATTGTCGATAGATACGGTTACGTTTAAATTGAATATATATGTTCGTTCTTGTATGATTTAATGTGACTACATGAAATTGTTTATTTGTTGCGAGCATGATTATGTGATTTTAACGGGATCATGCTAGTTGATTTAATTTCGATTAAGTAATTAAGCATGTATGTTGTTTTTAATTTCGTTGGAAGCGCAAAGGTACGCAATTAATTGTTTTCAATTATCGGGCATGTGTTTATGTGTTTTAAAGTTGTTTAAATTGCATAAAATATTTGTTTTCCGCTGCGTAGACATGCCCGATTCCCAACATTTGTATCAGAGCTCGTTGCGCAATTAATTGCGTTCGTTATAATATGCTATGATTTTATGCATGTTCGATTTATTAAAGTAGCGATTGTTGTATTATGTAATTGGGAGTTTTCGTAAGTTTAAAATATTTTTGAAATATTGTTTAGAATTTTTCCATCTTTAAAATTGTTTAAAATTGTAAAATCGGATCTGAAATTATTTTTTAAAACGTCGGTTTTTGTTTAATGGGATCGAACCAGTCAAACCGGCCTGTTCGATGGTTCTCTGCGATCCAATTGACCGAATCCACATGGATTCGGGTCGGTCAGACCGGTTCTTGGTCCGACTGACCCGGCCCACTGATTTGGGTCAACAGGACCAGGCAGAACCGGACCGCTTCGGTCCGAACCGGTCAGACCGGTCGGCCGAACCGGTTCGCTGAAAAAAAAATAAAAAAAATAAAAAAATATTCAGATTTCTAAAATTAAACTTAAAAAAAATTGATTTTAATTTTCGGAAAATTATTTTCAATGGATCCCAAATAGATAATCGAGTCAACAATCATCTATTTTAGTAAATATGTGTTAGATTAATGAATTAATTTAAATTATTAAATTGATTTCAATTAATAGAACCAATATATAATATTGATTATAGTTCAACTTAAATAATAGTACCTCAACATTATTTGAATGATTTATGCTAGTTGAGGTTCTATAATTATTTTGAAAAACTCGATAATTAATTAATGTAATTAATTATGCAGTTAGGTCCTATGTTCCTCTTAGGACAATATGCGTTTCCATATACCTTTAGAGAACATAGATGTAGGAATCACATAGACCAATCCGAACCTTCTGATGAGATAAAACTTTTTAATAAAAATCCCTCACTCTTAATCTAATTAACAATTATTTCAAGCTATAAAGAAAAACCAATCTGTTGAATTTTTCTTTCCTTCTGCCAACGGTTGAATTATGTGTAGCCCTTTACTGTAGTGCAGTAAGCCGTGTTAGCGGGGAGTGCTATGGTAAAGTTAGCTGTAATTCAATTGACATAGTGATGAAGGTATCCATAGAAAAGGGTTATGCTAGATTAACGTGGTCGTATCCACAATATGAGCATCTTTGATTGTGATCTACCTTTGTGATCACAATCAATCATATCCACAATATGAGCATCTTTGATTCGTAGGTTAGACTTGACACAAGACGATTTTGATATTCGTGAGATTAACTTAGGTCATTATCAAGTGTGAGGAAAATTAATTTAGGGTCATATTGTGGATATGATTGATTGTGATCTACCTTTGGGCAAATATAATCGGGCTAGATTAACTACGTGTTATATTTGTCTATTGGACCTAAAGCCCATTAAAAAAAAATCAGTTTCTCGTTTGTCTACTAGAGGGAAGTGGAACTCGATAAAATTAGTGGGAGAAAAATTAAATAACATATGGCCAAACATTTAATTGTAAACAATCATTTAACACGAATCTTTAATAATCCTCTTCTCTATACCTCTCAGATAATCATGTCTAAGAATCCCATAATATCAATCCTCAACAATAAACTCAATGGCCCTAATTACCTAGATTGGTTGCGTAGTCTTAAGCTTGTGCTAACCGTTGAGGGGCGTCTCTATGTTCTGAACGAGAGACTTCCCGCCACTATACATGCCACAACGACTGATGCTGAAAAAGAAACTTATGAAGCTTGGAAGAAAGATGACACTCATGCTAGGTGTTATATGATAGCCGCCATGGAGCCCGCGCTTGCCAGGAAATATGAGTCTCACTTGCATGCTTTCGATATAAAGGCTCATCTCGATAGCATGTATAGTGAGAATATTAGGGCATCGAGGTACGCTGCTACAAAGGAGTTGATAACGGCGAGACTGCGCGAAGGGACTTCGGTCCACGAGCACACTCTCAAAATGATCAATCTCCTTGAAAAGCTAGTGAATCTCGATGTCACCCTCCCGGCCGATATCTCGTTGGATTTGATCCTGTTGTCTCTTCCTAGTTCCTATGAATCGTTCATAGTGAACTTCAACATGAACAAACTAGATCCTCCCTTGGATGAGTTAATGAACATGTTGGTCAGTTTCGAGTCCACCATTAAGAAAGAGAAGTATGTTCTCATTGCTACTACTTCTGGAAAGAAGTATGTTCTCATTGCTGCTACTTCTGGAAAGAAGAGTTCTTCCCAAAAGAAGAAAAATGAAAGAGTTCCCTTCCCAAACAGCAAGTTCGAAGTGGGTGAAGGTAGTGGGGCCCCCTAAGGCGAAAACAGCAAAACGTAAGGAGATGGATCAAAACCCCGCACAACTTTGGCACGCTAGATTAGGTCATGTCTCTTTAAAAAGGATGAACGATTTTGTTAGTGAAGGATTGTTCTCTTTGGAGGACGTGAAATCACTACAAACTTGTGAATCTTGCCTTAAGGGGAAAATGACCAAGTCACCCTACAAAGGGAAAATGGAACGAGCCGAGGGTCTTTTGGATTTGATCCACACAGACGTATGTGGTCCACTAAGTATTAGTGGGAAGGGTGGATACAACTACTTCGCTACCTTTACCGACTATTATTCTAGGTATGGGTATGTGTACTTGATGATGTACAAGTCCGAAACATTTGAAAAGTTCAAAGATTTTAGACCCGAAGTAGAGAAGCAGCTCGGGCGATGTATTAAGAAGCTACGATCCGATCGTGGTGGAGAATACTTGAGCATCGAGTTCATTCACTATCTAAAAGAGAATGGAATACAATCCCAATGGTCTCCACCTGGAACTCCTCAAATTAATGGAGTTTCCGAACGTCAGAATAGAACTTTGTTAGATATGGTTCGATCAATGATGGGGTTCACGAACATACCGGCATACTTGTGGGGTCATGCACTTCGCACTGCCGCGTATTTGCTGAATAGAGTTAACACCAAAGCAGTTAAATCCACACCTTATGAACTTTGGCATTCCCGGAAACCCAACTACAAACATATTAGGATATGGGGTTGTACCGCTTATGTGAAGCGATTAGTGGGAGACAAGTTGGATAGTAAATCCGACTTGTGCTATTTTGTGGGGTATCCCGAAGACTCAATGGGATACGAATTCTATTATGTCAAGGAAGCAAAGACGTTTGTTTCGAGAAATGCCACCTTTTTTGAAAATGAGTTTCTATCCGATAGAAAAGACAGCATGATAGAACTTGAAGTAGTCCAAGAACTGCAAAGTGAAGTTCAAGCGCAAGAAAAAGTAATCGAACCAATACAACAATCCACTAATATACCTCCTGAACTACGGTACGTAGATCCGAAAGAGTTCGGAAAATGCCGGATAGGTTATTCCTCCTCGAAAATGATAAGATCATGTTGATCTTGGAAAAGATCCAAGAACATACAATGAGGCCGTATCGGAAGCGGACATGGGACATTGGCTAACTGCCATGAAATCCGAGATGGACTCCATGTACTCCAACAAGGTGTGGACCTTGGTAGGTCCACCTAAGAGAATTGTTCCTATAGGCTGCAAGTGGATCTATAAGAAGAAAATTGGAGTGGATAGAAAGGTATCGACCTATAAATCTAGATTGGTAGCAAAAGGATACACTCAAAGGCAAGGTGTTGACTATGATGAAACTTTTTCGCCAGTCGCGATGCTGAAGTCCATTAGGATTTTGCTGGCCATAGCTGCGTGGTACGACTACGAGATATGGCAAATGGATGTGAAGACCGCATTCCTTAATGGAGATATTGAGGAAGAAACTTACATGGCGCAGCCGGAAGGCTTCATATCTTCTGGAAGTGAGCAAAAGGTTTGCAAGCTCCAGCGATCCATTTATGGATTGAAACAAGCATCCCGAAGTTGGAACATTAGGTTCGACTCAACTATCAAAGAGTTTGATTTTGAGAAGAATCCGGAGGAACCTTGTGTGTATAAGAAGGTTAGTGGGAGGGCAGTGATATTTTTAGTGCTTTACGTTGATGACATTCTACTTATTGGGAATAACGTAGGGATGTTGAAACAAACGAAAGCATGGTTGTCCACACGTTTCTCAATGAAGGATTTGGGAGAAGTATCTTATGTATTAGGAATACGCATCTATAGAGATAGAGCAAGAAAGATGCTTGGCTTATCCCAAAACCTATACATAGACACCGTTATGAAACAGTTTAGCATGGAAGAATCCAAGAAGGGATTCTTGCCAATGTCCCATGGGGTTCGTCTCTCGAAATCTATGTGTCCTCAAACACCTAGTGAAATCGAGGAGATGAAAAGGACGCCTTATGCTTCTGCCATAGGAAGCATAATGTATGGCATCCTATGTACGAGACCCGATATTGCGTATGCTGTGAGTATCACAAGCAGATATCAGTCTAACCCCGGCCCGGCTCACTGGAAGGCCGTGAAAGATATCCTCAAGTACTTACGAAGGACTAAGGATATATTCTTGGTTTATGGGGGTGCCGAGTTGAAATGAGAGGGTTTTAGCGACTCTAGTTTTCAATCGGATGTGGACGACTCAAAGTCGAACTCGGAATTTATATTCACGCTTAATGGTGGTGCCGTGTATTGGAAGAGTTCCAAGCAAAGCACGACGGCCGATTCCACTACCGAAGCGGAATACATTGCAGCGTCCGAAGCTGCAAAAGAAGGGACATGGATAAGGAAGTTCATCCAAGAGTTGGGTGTCATTCCTAATGCTAGTGATCCAGTACCGTTGTATTGTGATAACACCGGAGCCGTGGCGCAAGCTAAAGAGCCGCGATCTCATCAGAAGTCGAAGCATATTCTGAGGAAGTATCATGTGATCCGAGATATCATTGATAGAGGTGAAGTTATAGTAGAACGAGTCACCTCGGAAGAGAACGTTGCAGACCCCTTCACGAAGCCTTTACCGAGATCGGTCCACGAGAAATATCGAGAGTCGATGGGATTACCATTCATGGGTAGTTGGCTTTAGGTCAAGTGGGAGATTGTTAGAGTAGGAGATTGTTAGAGTAGGTCACCAACAAGCCAACATGTGGCTGTGGTCTTTCGTATTTATTACGGTAATAAACGAACCTCTATTCGTATTAATGATAAAACACCTTGGCATTCTATATCTTTGTCCCTTTGTCACAAGCATAGATATAGTCCTTACAGTTATTACTGTTGGGGATCGTTTGTGTATACGCAGCGGAATTTAAATTTTTTAGATCGAACTAGTTTCGATTACATGCATGAACTAATCACATAGTCAACGTACCTTAACGCTTCCGCCATACACATGGTAATTTTCGATTTTATTAAAACATGTAAAACCGAAAAAATATAAAACATGCTTGTTCATCATATTGCAAAAATCGAAACACGTAATCACATATTACTCATGCTCGTAAATTAAAATTCACACAAACATGTTCGAATCAAATTTACGAAAGTTCCGATTTAATTACCTCTTGTAGCGTGAGATTTCGACGAATCGAAATCCGAACTCAAACCCGTACAAGCTGCGTTATACCACTCCTAGGGGCTGCAGGAATACCACCAAACAGCAGCTGGTCCGACGGTGAGGCGACGGCGGCGCGTGTGAATCAGCGGCGGCGGCGCGTGGGCAATGCAGCGGCGCGTGGGGCGGTGCAGCAGCGATGCAGCGATGTCTTCGGGGCTGCAGCTCCTCTCCAATCAGGTTTCACCTCGAATAAACCGATCTCCCTCTACTGTAGCACTAGATACAAAGGGGTTAGATAACAAGGGAAATACGAGAGAAAAAGAAGAGAAAACCGGCGGTTTTCGGTGGCGAACGGCGCCGGTGCGACGGGGCAGCGGCGGCCGAGAGGCTTGGACGGCTAGGGCTGGACGGCTAGGGTTGTGGGAGTAAAAAATCTTAACTCAAACTCTTGTTTGAGGTCTATTTATACTAGGGTTCTCAACCCTTGTAGGCTTAAGTCATTGGGCCTGACCCACTGATCCATTAAGCCCATCGCCTTGTCGTCCTCGTTTCTCACAAACGATCGTTTCACAAAAATATAACAAAATTATATTTGTGACGAGCTCAAAATCCTCGTCGATACGAGTGTCTCTTAGAAATTTCCAATTTCCAAAAGTGGAAACTTCTAATTCAGTGGACCTGCTAAATCGGGAAACTTCCCAATTTAGAAAGTTCACTGAATTCCGCATTTTTCTTTCTCTACGTTCATTCCAATTCGTAATCCACAATTACGAATCTTGGATTCAATCATATTGACATCCAATCGTTCAAAGATTAAAATATTAATCTATGCTTGTTGTTTATCAATGATCTATATTACACGAGAAGTGTGACCCTCAATGGTTCAGGTGTATGCTAGCCGTGGGCTCACAACTCTTTGTGATTCGAACAACACATTGTTCTTATATGAACTCTTCCCAAGAGTCCGATTAAAGTAAAACTCATTTTACTTAATCGCCGATCAAATCGGTGCCCAACGAATCAAGATTGGCGCCTAGCAACTACGCATCATGATTCCCTAGATATAAGTGAAGTGCCTGCAAGAACCTTATGATATAGTTAGCGTACAGTACGATCCCTTCGCAGCACATTTCCCGATTGAACTAGAGGCATTGGTTCACCGAGACCTCTTATAAAGTTCAATGACCGTGCGAACGTTCTAGGTATTATAAATCCGTTCGTGTGTGACTTAGGGAAACACATTTCCCTAATCACCCCACTATCAACTCTGGCCAGAGATTCCTTGGATTATAAACCGTTAGAACACACAGGACATCCATGACTACTCAAGCGCTCGAATCCCCTACTACAATGCACAGACTTCACACTAGATTTCGGATTGCACGAACGTTGGCCCTTGGAGTGGTCCGCTGTGGGACTCAGGGACAGGTCACGATACAATCGGTCCTCTAGTGAAGTCACGGTGATGTCTGGGTCTTAAGGACTAATGGTGTACAACTATATCTTAGAAACCTATTACTCGATGAATGAGAACCACTTATAGATTTCTAGGGCGAGGGAGTTCAGTGAACTCATCTAGTATGAGCACCCACTCAAGTATGCCGATGTCACAACATCGAGGACTGATGAGACACAGTACACATACACTAAGTGCTAGTCTTAAAAGGGAAAGGCCGGTATCCTCATTATTGGCGTAACCCATCGACTAGGAACAAGGTTTAACAGTTACATTACATTGCTGAGTTATCTCACGATTCTACTAGATCAACTCACAGTAATAGGGTAACTCGTTAGGACTATATCTATGCTACTTGCATGGGATGAGAGATATAGAATGCCAAATGAAATATTTTATTATGACGAACGAAAAACGATTGTTTTATTACAAGAAAAAGAGAAAGACCACAGCCACAACTTGGCTTGTTGGTCACCTACTCTAACAATCTCCCACTTGACCTAAAGCCAACTTCTCATAAATCTAAGTCCCATCGACTCTCGATGTTTCTCGTGGACTGATCCTGACAATGGCTTGGTGAAGGGATCTGCAATATTGTCCTCCGAGGTGACTCTGTCTAGCTTGACTTCACCTCTCTCTATGATCTCTCGGATCACATGGTATTTTCTCAACACGTGCTTCGACTTCTGATGAGCTCTTGGTTCCTTAGCTTGCGCTACGGCTCCATTGTTATCGCAGTACAGCTGTACTGGATCGCTAGCGTTCGGAAATACACCCAACTCTTGGATGAATTTCCTAATCCATCACCCTTCCTTGTTTGGAACTCTTCCAACACACGGCACCCCCGTTGACTTTGAATATATACCCCGAGTTTGACTTCGAGTCATCCACATCCGATTGAAAACTAGAATCCGTGGAGCCTTCTAATTTCAACTCGGTATCCCCATAGACCAAAAACAAATCTCGAGTTCTTCGCAAGTACTTGAGAATGTCCTTCACAGCCTTCCCATGGGCTGGGCCGGGGTCGGACTGATATCTGCTTGTGACGCTCACAACATACGCAATATCAGGTCGTGTACATAGCATGCCATACATTATGCTTCCTATAGCAGATGCATAAGGTGTCCTTTTCATCTCCTCGATTTCCTTTTGCGTTTGAGGACGCATGGATTTCGAGAGACGAACCCCATGGGACATTGGCAAGAATCCCTTCTTGGATTCTTCCATGCTAAACCGTTTAAGAACGGTGTCTATGTACATGGATTGGGACAAGCCAAGTAATCTCCTCGATCTATCTCTATAGATCCGTATTCCCAATACGTAGGATGCTTCTCCCAAATCCTTCATCGAGAAACGTGTGGATAACCATACTTTAGTTCACTGTAACATCCCTACATCATTCCCAATGAGTAGTATGTCATCAACATAAAGTACAAGGAAAGTCACTGCACTCCCACTAACCTTGTTGTCGACACAAGGTTCCTCCGGGTTTTTCACAAATTCAAACTCTTTGATAGTTGTGTCGAACCTTTTGTTCCAACTACGGGATGCTTGTTTCAATCCATAAATGGATCGCTGGAGTTTGCAAACCTTTTGCTCATCTCCAGAAGATATGAAGCCTTCCGGCTGCGCCATGTAAATTTCTTCCTCAATGTCCCCATTAAGGAAAGCGTTCTTCACATCCATTTGCCATATCTCGTAGTCATACCACGCAGAGATGGCCAGCAAAATCCTAATGGACTTAAGCATAGGAACCGGAGAGAAGGTTTCCTCATAGTCAACTCCTTGCTTTTGAGTATAACCCTTCGCTACCAATCTAGCCTTGTAGGTCGATACCTTTCCATCTACTCCAATTTTCTTCTTATAGATCCACTTGCAGCCTATGGGAACGATTCCCTCGGGTGGATCTACCAAGGTCCATACCTTGTTGGCGTACATAGAGTCCATTTCGGATTTCATGGCATTAAGCCAATGTCCCTTGTCTGTATCCGATACAGCTTCGTTGAAAGTCAACTTCATCAACGAGGAATAACCTATCGGGCGCTCTCCGAACTCTTTCGGATCTACGCAGCGACGGTTCAGGAGGTATATTAGTGGTTTGTTGAATTGGTTCATTATCTGATTGTTGTGCTTGAACTTCAGATTGTGGTTCTCGAACTTCTTCGAGATCAACTACACTGCCCTTTCTATCCGATAGAAATTCATTCTCAAGGAACACGACATTTCTCGAGACGAACACCTTTGCCTCAGAAACATATTAGAATTCGTATTCCATGGAATCCTCGGGATACCCCACAAAATAGCATAAGTCGGATTTTCTATCCAACTTATCTCCCACAAGCCGCTTCACGTAAGCGGGACAACCCCATATCCTAATATGTTTAAACGTGGGTTTCCTGGAGTGCCAAAGTTCAATAAGGTGTGGAGTTAACTGCTTTGGTGTTAACCTTATTCAGCAAATACACGGCAGTTAGGAGTGCATGACCCCACAGGTATGCCGGTAGCTCGGTGAACCCCATCATAGATCGAACCAGGTCTAACAGTGTTCGATTCCGACGTTCGGAAACTCCATTAAGTTGAGGAGTTCCAGGAGGAGTCAATTGAGACAGAATCCCATTCTCTTTAAGATAGTCTATAAACTCAGTATTTAAGTATTTTCCACCACGATCGGATCGTAGTTTCTTAATACGTCTACCAAGTTGGGTTTCTACTTGGTGTCTAAAATCTTTGAACTTTTCAAAAGTTTCGGACTTATACTTCATTAAGTACACGAAACCATACCTAGAATAATCGTCGGTAAAGGTAACGAAGTAGTTAAAACCACCCCTAGCACTAACGCTTAGTGGACCACACACGTCTGAATGGATCAAATCCAAAAGACCCTCGGCTCGTTCCATCTTCCCTTTGAAGGGAGTTTTGGTCATTTTTCCTTTAAGGCAGGATACACAAGTTTGAAGTGATTTCACGTCCTCCAAGGAGAACAATCCTTCACTTACAAATTCGTTCATCCTTCTCAAGGAAATATGACCCAGTCGAGCGTGCCAAAGTTGTGCGGGGTTAAGACTTATATCTTTTCGTTTTGCTGATATAACGTTTATTGGTATTTCACTTGGATTTAGTTCATATAAGTTGTTTATAAGTTGTCCCTTACAAATAATATTTTCATCCTTTTGTATAATGCAAATCGAATTTCCAAAAACAAAATTAAAACCTTCATTATCCAAAACAGGAATAGAAATAAGGTTTCGAATAAGTGACGGAACAAATAAACAATTGTTCAAAACAATGGAAAAACTAGAATCCAAAACAGAAAGATAAATCGTCCCAACGGCTTCAGCAGCAACCGTTGCTCCGTTGCCCATTCTTAGGTAGGTCTCACCCACATTAAGCCTCCCACTTCTTGTCATGAGCTGCAAATCATTACAAAGAGGTGAGCCACAACCAGTATCCAATACCCAAGAAGAAGATTTAACGGACAAATTAACTTCAATTAAATACGTACCCTTTTCAGAACGTTTCTGATCGAGGTAAGCCTTGCAGTTGCGTCGCCAATGGCCCTTCTTTCCACAATGATGGCAAGCGTCATCAACTTGCATGGTGACCTTGTCCTTCTTCACTCCGCTCGACTCGCCCTTCTCATGTTTCTTGCTCGGGCCGAAACTCCTTTCCTTCCTTTTCTTCTGAAAAGAACCTTTCTTCGCAGAAGGAGCAACTAGGAGAACAGATTTCTCCTTCTTGATCGTGGACTCATAGCTGACCAACATGTTCAACAACTCATCCAATGGTGGATCGAGCTTGTTCATGTTGAAGTTCACTATGAACGATTCATAAGAACTAGGAAGGGACAGTAGGATCAAATCCACCGAGAGCTCGGCCGGGAGGGTGACATCCAGGCTCACCAACTTCTCAAGGAGAGTGATCATCTTGAGACCGTGCTCGTGGACCGAAGCCCCTTCACGCAGCCTCATGGTGATCAACTCCTTGGTAGCTGAGTACCTCGATGCCCTAGTATTCTCACTGTACATGCTTTCAAGATGATGCTTGATATCATAAGCATGCACGTGAGACTCATACTTCCTCGCGAGCTCTGGCACCATGGATGGTAGCATGTAGCACCTCGCATGGAGGTCGTCCTTCTTCCATGCCTCGAAAGTGGCAGTCTCGTCAGCAGTAGCAGTCGCAGGGAGAGCAGCGGGGGGACGTTCATTGAGCACATAGAGATGCTCCTCGACTTGGAGCACAAGTTTCAGATTGTGAAGCCAATCCAAATAGTTTGGACCGGTGAGTTTGTTTTGGTCGAGGATAGAGAAAAGGGGATGTTTGGACATTGTTGCTGAGAAAATTTTAAGAAGACAATAATTAGAGTTTATTTCGTAATAATCGTTACAATTAAAATTTTGGACTTTTATGTTTTAATTGTTCTCCCACTAATTTTATCAAATTCCACCACCCTCTAGCAGACAATCGAGAAAACTTATTTTTCTTTAATGGGCTTTAGGTCCAATAGCGTTAATGTAACCCGTAGTTAATCTATCCCGATTACATAAGCCTAAAGGTAGAGTACTATCAATCACATCACTATGTGACCCTAAAGTTTGTTTTACCTCACACTTGATAATGACCTAAGTTAATCTAGCGAATATCAAAATCTTCGTGTGTCAAGTCTAGCCTACCAATATGAGATGTCATAGATCCAACTATATCAAACTAATGCAATCCCTAGTTAATCTAGCCGACCACATTAATCCAATAGAATTTTATGTATGACCGTATCTCCATCTAATGTCAATTAAATTACAGCTTATCCCACAATAGCACTCCCCGCTAACACGGCTTATTGCACTATTATGAGAGGCTACACATAATTTAATTGTTGGTAGAAGGAAAGAAAAATTCAACAATTTGGTTTTTCTTTATAGCTTGATAATTATTCTTGATTAAGAATGAGTGATTTTATTTATTAAATCTTATTAGCTCATCGGAAGTATTAGGTTATGATCGTTTGTGATTCCTACAACTATGTTCTCTAGGTATGTGGAATAGTCTCTAGGTATGTGGAAACGCATATTGATCCTAAGAGAGACATACGATCATCATCGTACTTAATAACAATCATTCATCACATGAAATAATTAATTAATACGATTAATTGCAAATATAATTAACGGACTCCCTTCATTCATAAATCAATCAAATAAAAATGAAGTCCACTAATTATTTGCCATTTAATTTGTGTTCCATTAATTAAACTAATTTAACGATTAAATTAAATAATTAATCCCACACTATTCTTTGAATTCAAATTAAATTAATGGATCAATTATCTAATTGGGTTTAATTGATAAATAATTTCAAAAATTAAAAATCAATTAATTTTAATATTAATATCAGAAAATCAATAATTTTTTTTTTGTTTTTTTTTGTTTTTTGTGTGTGCTGACCGGACCGGTTCGGTCAGCTGAAAACCGACAAAAATCAGCAGAAAAAAAATCCGAGTTTTAAAATTAAAAATTTTATATTTTCTGAAATATTCAAAATATTTAATTAATATTAAACCACCCAATTTGATAACACAAAAAAATCAACAATTCAACAAATCGAAGCATGCTTTCGAAAGCGATAAACACGTTGACAAATAAATGATTAACCCGTGGCTCTAATACCACTGTTGGGGATCGTTTGTGTATACGCAGCGGAATTTAAATTTTTTAGATCGAACTAGTTTCGATTACATGCATGAACTAATCACATAGTCAACGTACCTTAATGCTTCCGCCATACACATGGTAATTTTCGATTTTATTAAAACATGTAAAACCGAAAAAATATAAAACATGCTTGTTCATCATATTGCAAAAATCGAAACACGTAATCACATATTACTCATGCTCGTAAATTAAAATTCACACAAACATGTTCGAATCAAATTTACGAAAGTTCCGATTTAATTACCTCTTGTAGCGTGAGATTTCGACGAATCGAAATCCGAACTCAAACCCGTACAAGCTGCGTTATACCACTCCTAGGGGCTGCAGGAATACCACCAAACAGCAGTTGGTCCGACGGTAAGGTGACGGCGGCGCGTGTGAATCAGCGGCGGCGGCGCGTGGGGCGGTGCAGCGGCGGTGCAACGATGTCTTCGGGGCTGCAGCTCCTCTCCAATCAGGTTTCACCTCGAATAAACCGATCTCCCCCTACTGTAGCACTAGATACAAAGGGGTTAGATAACAAGGGAAATACGAGAGAAAAAGAAGAGAAAACCGGCGGTTTTCGGCGGCGAACGGCGCCGGTGCGGCGGGGCAGCGGCGGCCGAGAGGCTTGGGCGGCTAGGGCTGGACGGCTAGGGTTGTGGGAGTAAAAAATCTTAACTCAAACTCTTGTTTGAGGTCTATTTATACTAGGGTTCTCAACCCTTGTAGGCTTAAGTCATTGGGCCTGACCCACTGATCCATTAAGCCCATCGCCTTGTCGTCCTCGTTTCTCACAAACGATCGTTTCACAAAAATATAACAAAATTATATTTGTGACGAGCTCAAAATCCTCGTCGATACGAGTGTCTCTTCGAAATTTCCAATTTCCAAAAGTGGAAACTTCTAATTTAGTGGACCTGCTAAATCGGGAAACTTCCCGATTTAGAAAGTTCACTAAATTCCGCATGTCTCTTTCTCTACGTTCATTCCAATTCGTAATCCACAATTACGAATCTTGGATTCAATCATATTGACATCCAATCGTTCAAAGATTAACATATTAATCTATGCTTGTTGTTTATCAAGGATCTATATTACACGAGAAGTGTGACCCTCAATGGTTCAGGTGTATGCTAGCCGTGGGCTCACAACTCTTTGTGATTCGAACAACACATTGTTCTTATATGAACTCCTCCCAAGAGTTCCGATTAAAGTAAAACTCATTTTACTTAATCGCCGATCAAATCGGTGCCCAACGAATCAAGATTGGCGCCTAGCAACTACGCATCATGATTCCCTAGATACAAGTGAAGTGCCTGCAAGAACCTTATGATATAGTTAGCGTACAGTACGATCCCTTCGCAGCACATGTCCCGAGACCTCTTATAAAGTTCAATGACCGTGCGAATGTTCTACGTATTATAAATCCATTCGTGTGTGACTTAGGGAAACACATTTCCCTAATCACCCCACTATCAACTCTGGCCAGAGATTCCTTGGATTATAAACCGTTAGAACACACAGGACATCCATGACTACTCAAGCGCTCGAATCCCCTACTACAATGCACAGACTTCACACTAGATTTCGGATTGCACGAACGTTGGCCCTTGGAGTGGTCCGCTGTGGGACTCAGGGACATGTCACGATACAATCGGTCCTCTAGTGATGTCACGGTGATGTCAGGGTCTTAAGGGCTAATGGTGTACAACTATATCTTAGAAACCTATTACTCGATGAATGAGAACCACTTATAGATTTCTAGGGCGAGGGAGTTCAGTGAACTCATCTAGTATGAGCACCCACTCAAGTATGCCGATGTCACAACATCGAGGACTGATGAGACGCAATACACATACACGAAGTGCTAGTCTTAAAAGGGAAAGGCCGGTATCCTCATTATTGGCGTAACCCATCGACTAGGAACAAGGTTTAAAAGTTAAATTACATTGCTGAGTAATCTCACGATTCTACTAGATCAACTCACAGTAATAGAGTAATTCGTTAGGACTATATCTATGCTACTGGCATGGGATAAGAGATATAGAATGCCAAATGAAATATTTTTTTATTACGAACGAAAAACGATTGTTTTATTACAAGAAAAAAAGAAAGACCACAGCCACAAGTTGGCTTGTTGGTCACCTATTCTAACAATTACAAGTACTAGTAATTGATCGTTTGGATCGTGAGATATTTTCTTAACTATTATAACTGTTAAACGTGTTCCTAGTCGAAGGGTTACCCCACCAATGAGGATATCGGCCTTTCCCATTAAGAGACTAGCACTTAGTGTATGTGTACTGCATCACATCAGTAATCGGTATTGCGATATCGGCATGCATAAGTGGGTGCTCGTAAGTTGACGAGTTCACTGAACTCCCTCACCCTAGAAATCTCTAAGTGGTTCCCAATAATCGAGTAGAGATATCTATGGTATAGTTGTACACCATTAGTCCTTATGACCTAGACATCACCGTGACTTCAGTAGAGGACCAGCTGTATCGTGACCTGTCCCTAAGTTCCACCGAGGACCGCCCCAAGGGCCAGTGTTCGTGCAGTCTGAAATCTAGTGGGACGTCTGTGCATTGTAGTTGTGGATTCGATCGCTAGAATAGTCTTGGATGTCCTGTGTGTGCTGATAGTTTGTAATCATTCTAAGTCTCTGGCCAGAGCTGACTAAGTGATGATTAGAGAATTCGATTCTCTAAGTCATGCACGTAACGATTACAACACTTAACACGATCGCGCCGTCATTGAACAAATAAAGAGGTCTCGACGAACCAATGCCTCTAGTTCAATGGGGACATATGACTCGAAGGGATCGTACTGTACGTTAACTATATCTGAAGGTTCTTGCAGTCACTTCATTTGTATCTTGGGAATCATGACGCGTAGTTGCTAGACGCCAATCTTGATTCGTTGCGTAATTAAGGTGAAACAAGCTTCATCTTAATCGTAACTCTAAGGGACGAGTTTTGACCACAAAGGGTTGTGGGCCCACGGCTAGCTTACACCTGAACCATCGAGGGTCACACTGCTCGTGCACATGAGATCTTTGAATAAACGGTCAGAGATAAAATGGTTTATCTTTGCATGATTGGAAGTCAATATGATTGGGTCCAACATTCGTAATTTGGAATTATGAATGATAATAAGAAAAGGAAAAAAGAATAGGCAAACGTATTAGTGGACTTTCTAAATCGGGAAGTTTCCAAATTTGGAAAGTGCACTGAATTAGGGTTTCCACTTTTGGAAAGTTGGAAATCGAGAGTTGGCACTCGTAATGATGAGGACATTATAATAATTCTGAAAATGTAATCGTTACAATTTTCCAATCATTGAATTGAGAGAGACGAGCAAGTAAAAGAACTAACGAACTTAAGTTGTTGGGCCCGGTCCAACTTAAGCCCGTTAGGGTTTTATGCAAGACACTATAAATACTTGATTTATAGGTCTTGCACACACACAATACACGAAATAAACCCTAACCGCTCCCTCTCTCGCTCGGCCATCTTCTCCCGCGGCCACCACCGCCGTCGCCGCCACTATCTCGCCGGAATCGGCCATCAGTTGGCCGAACCTTTTGGTAGTTCTTTCCTTCTTTCTATTCTTCCGTTTTTCTAACTATTACGTGTCTAGTGCCACGTGTTTAGTAGATCGAAGTATACGAGGTGAAATCCGAGAGGAGGAAGATCAAAGATCGAAGAATCGAGGATCAGCTCATGAGCCGAACCCGCACGCATTCCCACGTGCCGCCCGAAGACTGCGCGTGAGCCACACGCGCCGCCGTGGCTTGTCTTGCCGCTGCTGCCCCGGATTGTACAGATTGGTTTCCGTAGCAATCTCGCTTTGCTTAGTGCGCCTACCTCACGCTTGAAGAGGTAAATTTCGAATCAATTGTCGATAGATTCGGTTACGTTTAAATTGAATATATATGTTCGTTCTTGTATGATTTTATGTGACTACATGAAATTGTTTATTTGTTGCGAGCATGATTATTTTATTT
The DNA here is from genome assembly GCF_056151865.1 of Erythranthe guttata. Taxonomy (NCBI): domain Eukaryota; kingdom Viridiplantae; phylum Streptophyta; class Magnoliopsida; order Lamiales; family Phrymaceae; genus Erythranthe; species Erythranthe guttata. The sequence goes on from NC_142541.1 coordinate 8,310,730, forward strand.
AAACGCGAGCATTCTAGTTGATTTAATTTCGATTAAGTAATTAAGCATGTATGTTGTTTTTAATTTCGCTGGAAGCGCAAAGGTACGCAATTAATTGTTTTCAATTATCGGGCATGTGTTTATGTGTTTTAAACTTGTTTAAATCGCATAAAATTTTTGTTTTCCGCTGCGCACACGTGTTCGATTCCCAACAGGTGAGCAGTGTAGCAAGGCTTCTTTGACGACGAGTGATCAAGTACAAGCTGATGCGTGGTTGTGGCATAGGAGACTTGGACACCTTTCATTTGGTTTTCTTAGAAAATTGAGACCGAATTTGTTTACTGGATTGAATCTTTCGAATTTTTAGTGTGATATTTGTGAAATTACAAAAAGCCATCAAAAACCGTATTTCTCTTATTTTAATAAAAGTTCTGAACCGTTTATGGTTATTCATTCTGATATTTGGGGGCCTGCAAAAATTCCGTCTATTTCTAAAGCTCGTTATTTTATTACATTCATTGATGAATGCACTCCAATGACTTTGATACATTTACTTCGTCAGAAAAGTGATGCTGGTGTTGCTTTTCAAGAATTTCACACCATGGTGAAAACCCAATTTCAAAAACAAATTCGAGTATGGCAATCAGATAATGCAATGGAATTCCTTGACCGTTCATTTGGTGATTTTCTTCGAAAACAAGGAATTAGACACCACACTTCTTGCACTTATACGCCTCAATAAAATGGTCTTGCAGAGCGAAAAAATAGACAAATTATGGAAGTCGTACGTGCATCTATCTTTGGAATGAACGTGCCTCGATTTTATTGGGGAGAAGCCGTCAAGTCTGCAGTTTATTTGATTAATAGGATGCCTTCTCGAGTTATTGGTTTTCAAACTCCACACAAAAAAATACTGACCTTTTTTGACGTACCCCATCAACCGAACCTCGAACCCAGAATCTTTGGTTGCACAGTGTATGTTCATATACCCAAAGTTTTGCGCGGTAAACTTGATCCATGTGCTGCACGTTGTATATTTGTTGGTTATTCTGATTTTCAAAAGGGGCATAGGTGTTACGACCCTAAAACTCGGAAATTGCATGTCTCTCTTAATGTCTCTTTCCATGAAAATGAACCGTATTATTCTGCCGCAAATTCTAGCTCTCGTCTTCAGGGGGAGAATGTGGATAAAGACGATACCTTTGTTGATAAAAATAATGCGAATGACGCCTTTATGGAGTTGGAAGCCTTGGACCAAACTATGCATAGCATTGAGCATAATGATCAGTGCTTAAGCAATGAATCTTGTGAAGATGGAGATGGTGGTGATGACCCAAAAATTGAAAATCTCAATGTCGAAGAAGCTGAGATAGTTGAGTTGCCCACACCACCAACCAAAGAGTCTTCTTCCCAAAATATCTTGGATGATTATGTTGCTGAGTGTCCATCCCCAACCATTCCCAGGTATTCTCAAAGGACTAATAAAGGTGTTCCCAGAAAACTTTATGAGCCTGATCTTAATACCAAGTTGAAATATCCTATCAGTAACTATGTCTCTACTCATAGTTTTTCGGAATCTTATGCACTAACCATTAATCAATTATCCGAAGTGTCTATTCCTAGTAATGTGCAAGATGCATTGGCAGATCCAAAGTGGAAAAATGCTATGAACGAAGAGATGAAATCTTTACATAAGAATTCCACTTGGAAGATTGTTCCATTATCAATAGGAAAGAAGCCAATTGGTTGTAGATGGGTGTATACTGTTAAACTTAAGGCTGATGGAAGTATAGACAGGTACAAGGCGAGACTCGTCGCCAAAGGATATGCTAAAAAATATGGTATTCATTATCAAGAGACCTTTGCACCAGTAGCCAAGCTCAATACTATCCGCATTCTCATATCTGTCGCTGCAAATCGAGATTGGCCTCTGCAACAATTCGACGTAAAAAATGCTTTCTTGAATGGCGATTTGGAGGAAGAAGTTTATATGGAACTTCCACCGGGAATACGCGAAAGTTCCAAGCACGGAGGTGAAGTGTGCAAATTAAAGAGATCCCTCTATGGTCTCAAGCAGTCCCCAAGGGCTTGGTTCGGGAGGTTTACTTCGGCAATGAAAAAGATAGGATACGAACAAAGTAATGCAGACCATACTTTATTTGTGAAGCATAAAGAAGGTAAAGTCACTGCATTGATTGTGTATGTAGATGATATGATTTTGATAGGTGATGGACGATCCTGAAGAAATGAAGCAGCTACGAGAATATTTATTCGCAAAGTTCGAAATGAAAGATTTAGGACAACTAAGGTACTTTCTTGGCATCGAGGTAGCAAGATCTAAATTTGGAATTTCCCTTTCACAGTGTAAATACGTATTGGATTTACTAAGTGAAACTGGGATGCTAGCTTGCAAACCTGCTGAAACTCCAATTGAAGTGAATCATGGGCTTGGGATTTTTCCGAATCAAGTTCCTACAGATATAGGTCGGTATCAAAGGCTTGTGGGTAGACTCATTTATCTAACCCATACCATACCTGATATAGCATACGCCGTAAGTATTGTGAGCCAATTTATGCATGCACTAGGCGAAGAGCATATGGAAGCGGTCTATAGAATTTTGAGATATCTTAAAGGTACTCCCGGCAAGGGTTTATTGTACTCGAAGAATGATGCTTTAAATGTTGAAGGATATACTGATGCAGATTGGGCGGGAGATCAAAACGAGGAGGTCTACATCTGGCTATCTAACCTTTGTGGAGGGAAATCTCGTTACTTGGAGAAGTAAAAAGCAGAAAGTTGTATCACGATCTAGTGCAGAAGCGGAGTTTCGAGGAATGGCTCAAGGATTATGTGAATTGTTATGGATCAAGAGCGTCGTGAAGGATTTAGGGGTAGAATATAAAGTCCATATGAAGTTGTATTGTGATACCAAGGCAGCAATTCAAATCGCACATAATCCTGTTCAGCATGATCGAACTAAGCATGTGGAAGTAGATCGTCACTTTATCAATGAAAAACTTGATCAAAGGGTCATATGTTTTCCGTTTGTCAAATCTGCTAGTCAACTAGCTAATGGCCTCACCAAGGCAGTATCGGGCAAAGAATTTCACAACGTGATAAACAAGTTGGGCATGATAAACATCTACGCACCAACTTGAGGGAGAGTGTTAGCCGAGAAGATTTCTATAGATCCCGAGATTGTAGGGAATTTTATTTATTTTCCTTGTACAGCTGATTATCCTTCTTAGAGTAGGAGTCTTGATTATTTTTTCTTATATATGTACCTCTATTAAGGGTTAATAATATACGTACAAGAATTATTCTTCTCTTTGCCGTGTTCAACAGATGGTTCAGAAACAAATCCCTCACATTCAAATCAATTCTGAACCACTGCCTAAAATGGCTAATCTTTTCAACCTCCACCATTTTCTCCACCGTCAAGCTCAAGAACTCGTGCACTATCCCCACTGCCCTTTTCTCCATTTTCATCATCTGGTTTTTGCTCCTCCGATTTTTGTCCTGTCTTTATCTCTTCGTAGGGTCCAACGTAAGGCAATCTCTGCCAATCCTTAACTTTCACCTTGAAATTCTTCGATAATCGCATCCCAGGTGGAAACCCGTGTTTGAAGCTGTACTGTAGCTCAGTCCTATCAACTGTGTAGTCTCTGTAACAGCATTCGAGGACCCTCCAATTCTCAACAACGGGAATTAGACAATCTTTAAACGCTTCAGTATCGCCGAGCAATAAATAATGAGTGTTGGGCTCATTTCCATCTTGGAGCGAGAAAATGTCGGGGTTCCTCGAAATAACGGAGTCCTCGAAGTTATCGGGCAGACCCAATTCTCTTCAAACCTTGAAAATGGCTCGAAGGGGCAGCTTTCTGGTGAGGGACATTGATACGAGCTTGACCAATCGGGTTCTTCGAGGGGCGTGGATTTGTTTAAGGCGTTGGATTCTTGGGAGACGATTTGGCGAGCGGCGGGTATGAGTATGCAATAGGGTTGGAGGTTAACGGGGTGGCTGAAAATGTGGAAAATGTGAGGGTAGGTGCGGAGGAAGGAGAGGGGGCCGCGGTTGAGGTGGATGTTTGCGCCAGATTTCCGACTATTGAAGATCGAGGAAATCCGCCGAGTTTTTGGAATTAAAAGATTGGCAAAAATTTGTTTTCCATGTTTATTTTGGAATTTATTCGAGTCCTATTCTTATAATACTTCTATTATATTAGGACTTAGATTTATTTCCATGTATTTAATTCTAGTTATGTACTTTTGTACTTACTAGAATAGAAGTAGAAATCAACTAGGATTCTATTACCTAGTTAAATAGATTTCTTGGGGTTCAAGTTAGGTCTTAGGGTTTATATTCGTGGCTATATAAGCCTCCAAGACATACAAGAACTGTGTGCATTATTTGGAAGCAAAACCACTTCATAGCATCGAAGGTTTGCTAAGGCGTTCTGCGGAGCAGGACTGTGTCATCGTTGCACTGTGCCATCGTTGTGTGTGCCAACATATACAGATCTGCTGTATGGATCTCAAGGGAGATCAACCGCATTTCTGAAGGGAGTTCAGGCCTGAAGGGATTTCGAAGCACGCGGTGTGGAGCTGCTGTTGGAAGAGACACGAAGTTCAAGTTGTGTACAAGAACGGCATAAAGAATTAAAGAGGGAGTCTTAATTATTTTAATAAGTCCTATAATGTGAACTAGTGAAATCTTGTTTGCAAGTCCACGTGGATGTAGGGCACATTTGTGTCTGAACCACATTAAATTCTTGTGTTTGTTTACTTGCTTCCAGCAGTTTATAACTGTTCACACAACCATTGTTACAACTTAGGTTAACATATTTTCATAGGCATTTAAAATCAACAATTGGTATCAGAGTCGGTCACTAGATATACTTAGTGTCTGATTGTGGGAATTTGATTTATTTGCTTTACTTGTTGTAGGATGAGTATTTACAAGGAAGGCATTTCAACTACACGTCCCCCATTGCTAGATGGAACGAACTATACGTATTGGAAAACCAAGATGAAGATGTTCATCAAATCAATGGACGAAGATTCATGGCGTACAGTTCTAACGGGGTGGATGAGACCAGTGGCCAAAACCAGAGAAGGTGTTGAATATGAAAAACACGAAGAAAACTGGAGCAAGAAAGAACAGAAAGTGGCAAATACCAATTCAAAGGCTTTAAATGCTATATTTAATGCGGTTGACACCAACAATTTTAAATTGTTATCTGGTTGTGAATGTGCCAAAAGGGCATGGGATATTCTTCGGACTGCGTATGAAGGAACAACCTCAGTAAGATTGTCAAAACTCCATATGCTTGCCCCTCACTTCGAAGATCTTAGAATGAAAGAAGATGAGACCATAGCTGACTTCAATTCAAAGATGTGCGACATTGCTAATGAAGCTCATGGCCTTGGAGAAACATATCCTGAAGAGAAACTTGTGCGCAATGTTCTAAGATCTCTTCCAGATCGATTTGCATACAAGATAACTGCAATTGAAGAGGCTAATAATGTTGATGAACTCCATCTTGACGAGCTCATTGGAAACTTGCAAACATTTGAGAACAAGCTGAGTATGAGTAGAATGGACAAATAAAGAAATTTAGCTCTGCAGTCAACCAATGTTACAACTTCTGTTGTTCCGACTACTGTTGTTTCCACTCCTGTTGTCCCAACAGTGTCTGTTGTTGAAGTAGAACTTATCAAATTAATGGCACGTATTGCGGAAAATTTTGATAAGATGGTCAAAGTAAAAGAGAATCCCTCAAAGGCTGACACACGCCTCAAGAAAAGAAGAATTCAGTGTAAAGAATGTCAAGGATTTGGTCATACTCATTACGAGTGTACCAATAGACTAAAGAAGCGGGGAAAATATGTTACTACTGCCAAGAGTGATGATATGAAAGACTCCAATGAGGAGGAAGAGAAATAGGATGGAAACCTTCTCTGTGGGACTAGCATGATTGTTCAACCAATAGCGGAGGCTACAGTGCCCGTGCAGAAATCCGGCAGGTATGAACATTCCCTGTCTGATCACCTTGTTAGTCTGAACTCTTCTTTTAATACAGGTGAAACCAGCTCAGATGATGAAGAGGAGATTACTGCAGAAATGATTCAGCAACAACAAGATGAATTGGTCAAAACATGTCTTGATGTAGATGAAATGAATAAGGCCTTGAAGACACACGTTGCTGAGCTCGAGAAAGATAAAGAGGAAGTTTTGTTCAAATTGAATACTGCTATAAAAGATGTTGTTCCAACTTGTCACTTATGCCATAAATTGGGTCACATCAGACCAAAATGTTTTTTAAGATGGAAGTTGATAAATAAGGGATTGTCACAACATTCACCCAATTCCGCTTCATCGCAACATGCTCCTAAGATGGGACACTCTGATGTTGGCGCTAGATTTCCGACTATTGAAGATCGAGGACATCTGCCGAGTTTTCGGAATTAAAAGATTGACAAAGATTTGTTTTCCATGTTTATTTTGGGATTTATTAGAGTCCTATTCTTATAATACTTGTATTATATTAGGACTTAGATTTATTTCCATGTATTTTATTCTAGTTAGGTATCTTTTGTACTTATCTAGAATATAAGTAGAAATCAACTAGGATTCTATTACCTAGTTAAATAGATTTCTTGGGGTTCAAGTTAGCTCTTAGGGCTTATTTTCGTGGCTATATAAGCCTCCAAGACATACAAGAACCGTGTGCATTATTTGAAAGAAAAACCACTTCATAGCATTGAAGGTTTGATAAGGCGTTTTGCGGAGCAGGACTGTGCCATCGTTGCAGTGTGCCATCGCTGTGTGTGCCAACATATACAGATCTGCTGTATAGATCTCAAGGGAGATCAACTGCGTTTCTGAAGGGAGTTCAGGCCTGAAGGGATTTCGAGGCACGCGGTGTGGAGCTGCTGTTGGATGGGACACGGAGTTCAAGTTGTGTACAAGAACGGCATAAAGAATTAAAGAGGGAGTCATAATTATTTTAATAATTCCTATTAATGTACACTGTAAATATGAACTAGTGAAATCGTGTTTGCAGGTCCACTTGGATGTAGGGCACATTTGTGTCTGAACCACAATAAATTCTTGTGTTTGTTTACTTGCTTTCAGCAGTTTATAACTGTGTTAACACAAGAATTGAGGTTGTAACTGAATACTGTTCCCACAACAACAGTTACAACTTAGGTTAACAGATTTTCATAGGCATTTAAAATCATTAGTGGAGTTTCACAGAGAGGCGGTGGAGGAAGTCGATGGAGATGGAAGGTGGAGTAGATTGGGAGGCGAGGATTAGATCTTGTATGGAGATTACATTGAGGAGGTTCTTGTATTTCTCCATTAGCTTTTTGAACATCGCGTCTCGTTCTCTGGAGGCGACATATGCGGCTGAGGAGGTTTTGTGCGGTGGAGAAAGGGGGCGGCGGCGGCGGGGCTGAGTTTCTTCAAGATTTGGATCGCCATCAGTAAAGTTGGGGGTAATTAAGAAAACTCTGAGAGCATCTGAATCACATAGAATCAAGTGAATGATCTTTACACAAATTTATCCCCATGAATGAAAATTTGGTCGCCTTTTTCTTTCTTCCGTTAATATTGAAACTTGAAAACCCCAATAATAGCCTTTATATTTCTTAATATTTTTTTAATAAAAAGTTACCCCTACACACAACCATATATCGCCTGAATCTTCATCTTCTATCAGCAATTTAACCAAATCAAATCAGCGAAGAGGAATTAATTGGAATCGGAGTGGTTGAGCTTGTAGGATATGGTGGCGAAGGAAAAGTCTAGCAAGCTATTGAGGAGGCATAAACATAGCAGTTGGGGGTAATTAAGAAAGACTGTGGCTGTGAGTTTTACAGTTGCACTTAATGATTCAGAAATCAAGTGAATGAAAATTTGGCAGGCTGTTGATTATACTGCTGATACCGAGGTTGTAAAAGCCCTTGCTGCAGTGGAAGAGATTGAATATGCGAATGACATTGGCCTGAGCTCGGTACATAAATAAGAGTTGGGTTTTTTTTTTTTATTTGATTCAGGTTGTGCTGTGAATAATGAAAATCATTTGGAGGGTGTGAGACCAACTCCAACAGTTGTGCATACACCTATAATATAAGTTTTTTTGCTGTTTTTCCCTTCTTGTGTTGGAGGGAGAAACGAATTAGATTAAAGCCCTAGTATTCTAAACTGAAATGCTATTCCTAGGGCAAATTTTACTACCTTGTAGTGCATTCTTTCTTCATTTGTAAATTTTGGTCAAAAAAATTCAAAACTCTCTCAAACCCTCTTCGAATTACCGCAAATTAAACGAGCAATCCGACTACCATTTGAGGTGAAATTCGAATTTCATTTTGTCAATCCAATGTTTTATTGTTGTCTAGTAACAAATTGCTTTAATTAGAGGTAGGTTTAGGTTGATTTAGAGGAAACCGAGAAAAAACATGCGTTTCAGGCAATAAATCACGAAATTAAACCATTATTTTCGTGATTTTTTCTAGAAGCGCAGGTTATTTTTTGGTTTCCACTTTGTTTTGTTTACATAGCAACAAAATTAAAGCTCATGTTTCGTAAGTTTTCTTGCAAAATAAAAGCTTTGTTTTCGTTGTAATATACACGAAATGTTTATATTTCTACAATTTCTCTAGTGTTCCGTGTAGAAAACAACGATATTAAAGCTTATATTTCGTAAGTTTTCTTGCAAAATAAAAGCTTTGTTTTCGTTGTAATTGTTGGGCTAAATACCTAACACGCAAGTGCACGTATCGCAAAAAAGTAGTAAAAGTGGACTCGTGAGAGTCGGATGTCGATCCCACAGGGAATACTCAAATTAGCTAATCCTAAGTACCAAATTCTAACAACTATGATTTTTATCCAGCCTATGCAAAGTTGTCAAATTTAATCAACTAAATAATTAAACTAATTATGAAAGCAAATAAACACGAGAAAATATCAATAAAAATGGATCTAGGATTTTATCTTCCCCCTATGCAAGAATTGCTCACCCAAAACCCCTCAATTATGAAATATATGATTCATGATTATTAACCCGAGACACTAATTTACTCATAACCCGCTGTCGCGTGTATTATGAGTCTATTATTCATAAACGGTTCCCTATATGTCTATGCAAACCAATTATGAATAAAGCATTAACTAACAAGTCTCGTAAATGGCTACCTAAGGTGATATATGTATGTCTACGACACCACATGCAATTGACACACTCATCCGGTGAAAACTACTCGAAGGTTCTTTTACTTACCATCTAATTATCAAAATAGCTCTGTCGAGTCAATCCCAATAATCACAGATAAAGCACATAAATTGATCAGGTTCATGCACTAACAATCATAACAAGTAGAAGAAATAATCATAAAATCATAATTGCATAATCTCAAGAAAACGGGATCACCATCCCCGCATAGGGGTTCAAATAAAATCCTAGATTAAAAACTTAGCTACTCGTAATTCTTGTGATAAACAAAATAGAATAAATAAAATCAATAAGAAAAACTATGCCTGAGTCATCGTTGATCTTCGTTCTCCGCGTTTTGTGGTGTCCATTTTTTTCCTTATGGTGTAGAGACATGTTGCTTTTTTAGGCTTTTCTTGATAAGGAAGTAGTGGAAACCTAAAAGGAATCAATTTCCGCCACTTTCCCCCATCAAGATTTGTTCGTTGATTTGTGCCATGTCGGAATCCGAGTTTTGGAATGTTATGTAAATAAGAATTGTAGCCCTTGAAATTAGCTTTCCAATGCCGTCAAAATGACCTAATTCGGAGTTTTTAGGAGAGAGATATGCTCGAAATGGTGGACACTGTCAAAGCTGTGGCGAGATTCCTTCGTCCAATTTGATTTGTTTCCTTATTTGCAATTTTTTCCTTTCTTTTTGATCTTTTTTCCTTCATGGACACCTAATTCTCGTTTTTCATTTATAAAACACAAAATCAATCAATTAAAGCACAAATACAATTAAATCTAAACAAAAGATCCACGTAAAGTAAACGTATTGAGTGTAATATCTACACTCAACAGTAATATACACGAAACGTTTATATTTCTGCAATTTCTCTAGTGTTCCGTGTAGAAAACAACGAAATTTAAGCTTACATTTCATCAATTGCTCGATTATTTGCTTAATTAGGTGATTAATAGTGTGCATTTCTCACACTTACTTACACACAATTCAAATTTACAGGTCTATACTACTTATAAAAGTATGAATAGTTATGTGATTTTTTTCTTTTTTTGTATGGACAAAATTGCCCTACAAAATATCCTTTATAATTAGGATTTCAAAGGCAATTATGTCATTTGATTAACACACAATTAATAATAAATGATAATATAGAAAAATGGGATTCTTTTGTATTAATTAAAGAGAAAAATGGACACCATCCACACTAGAATATTAAAAGTAATATAAGGAATTGCAAATTGATGACAACTTTAATTTGACATTCAATCCAATATTACGGTTTCTTTTTTTCAAGAGAACATTTGTATTTGTTGCATGATAAACGGTAACACTCACAAATACATGGTATATAGTCCACCCCATTATCTGTGCTCCCATATCCAACGCCTAACTATTACCCTCCACTGAAGAAAATTATGTGGATTTTAAGGTCCCACGGTTAACTAATGTCACTGTCTTAAAAATCCTAGAATTATTTGTACTATCATAAGTTTATTATTTTGTTATATAAATTATTATTTTTATCTATTCTATATTTTGTATAGTCCATGTGTTGATTTGTGTTTATATTTATTTATTCTCTACAGTTATTATAATAAAATCATTCAAGGCAATAAGTAATTGAGATTAAGGATAAACAAATAATTGTTGATTTTTGCAGTTGGTGCACGTACATCTTTTATTTAAAAGCTTGCAACTATTTGTATTATTTAGTTTTATTTCATAGGTTTTGCAACTATTTGTATTCTCAGTTTTATTCCACGGGTTTTTAACTATTTGTATTCTTCAGTTTTATTCCATATGTTTTTTATGCAAAAACTCAATAACAAGATCTTGAAATCGAATTCATCTTAAGAACATAAAACATATTACATTTGATTATAGACATATCGTTTGTCATAGATTCGAGTAGTGACGATGAAATGGCAAGCCTAATTTCTACAAGAAAAAGTTGCATTAGCAACACCCCAATTGTGACAAATGCAAAAGTTGTCACTCAATACACACATTAAGTGACAACATCTGTTTTATTGTCACTAATAGCTCTTTTTACTGTCACTTAATCCTTACTTATTGTTACTATAGAGCATTAACGACACCCCGTTAGTGACAAGTATAATGATAACACTTTTTGCCTAACTATGTGAAAAATAGGTGTTGTCACTCAAAAGATTTTTTTTTGTAGTGAGTACTCACTGGTGCGAAAGTATTGGATGGATATCATTTATGAGATACATCATCGGTCATGTTTCGGCTGCTGAGGCAAAGTCGAGAGCAAAGCAGATTGAGTAAAGTTCCTTCGGCTGTCTTCAAAATTAGTTCTATGGGAAAATGAGGGATACCCCCCTAGTTTTGAAAACATATTATAGGAGATCTCGGTCTTTTTTCACCTTTTTGAACAAAACCTAAGTTTTTTATCTTAATTTGGCAGACCCCCCTTGGACAACTTGAAGTGACCGTTTTTCCCTTAGTTTGCCCTAAGCCCTATAACACTCTCTTTTACTCACACGCCGTTATATCTCACCCTCTCTCTTCATCTCGCTCTCTAACTCTCCCAGATCCAATCTCTCTCTCTCTATCTTCATCTCGCTCTCTAACTCTCCCAAATCCAATCTCTCCCTCTCTATCTTCGTCTCGCTGTCTGACTCTCCCAGATCCGGCATTTCCATATCTTCTATCTTCCTAGGGCAAAACACAGTTCCACCTCCTTTCTTCTTCCACCACCGTCGCTGACGACCTCCGCCGCCTCTCTTCCACTCATCCTGCACCACCGTCGCCGACGCCCTCCGCCGTTCCGCTCCCTCTCTTCGTCCACCACCGTCGCCGACGTCCTCGCTACCATCGAATTTTGCAGGTATTTTTTGAGTTTTTGTTTTAATTTTTTTTCTTTTTTTGGTGTGAAGCTATGAGTTTAACTTTGGGAGTAGGCTTTTACATAAAACGCGATTGCTGTGGCAAGAAACATAATAAAAAAAATCCCGAAACTTGTTCCTGGTGGTGGTGCAACAAAACTGACTGTATTTACTATGTTGAAGCAGAAGAGTTCATCCATTGAAGGCGTAGAAAAGGTGATGAATTTTAATGTGCTTCTTAATATGTTAAATCACTGTTTATTGGTCCTCAAATGATTTGTTTACCTTCATTTATACTTGGGAGTATATGTAGATTCGTGCTGAGAATATTTTGTTGGTAATATGATATTGATATTTTATTTATCGAGAATGAATTAGGTGACTACTATACCTGTGTTTCAACTATTATTTTATCTATGGTTTTCCACTTCAACTTACTTTGATCTTTGACTTTTGGTTATACGAATAACAATGACTAGCATACTCTGTTTGTAATTTGATAATATAAGTTGTCTCGGATCGCCTGAAACAAAGTCACATATATCTGTATATATAGTCACATGTGGTCATATATAGTCACGTGTAGTAACATACAGTAATATATGGTGTAGTAACATGTAGTAATATATAGTTATGTCTGGGATCGCCTAGAGAACAAAGTCAGGTACTTGAAAGTGATAACATACATGTATATAGTCACATGTGGTCATATACATGTAGTCATATATAGTCACGTGTAGTAACATACATTAATATATGGTGTAATAACATGTAGTAATATATAGTTATATATAAACTATGTAGTCATGTAGTCATGTATGAGTTATGTAGGGAGTATATATGTATATCAGTAGGTGATAGTGTGTGTGTGTGTGTGTGTGCACATTCAATTTGAAGCAAAATTCATTGTTTGTTTAACTCTTCTTCCTTTTCACAGGTCTTGATGTTTGAACTACTACGTAGTAAGTTTTTGCGGAGTGGATTGTGTTCGTCGTTCAAAACAAGCGGTTTTCATGCTGACAAGTGGGATTTGAGTAAAATTTAGTCGTAGAGATAACTATAGTCATGTATAGTTCCATATAGTTATATATTATATAGAAGCTATGTTGTTTTTGTGATGTATAGTTCCATGTAGTTATATATAGTTATATACAAGCTATGTTGCTTTTGTGATGTATAGTGATCTTGATGATTGTGTTTTTTTCATCTTTTTTGTTGGGCACTAAATTCGTTGGTTTTTTTTTCGGCATTGACTTTTGTTTTTAATATTATTTTTGACGCCATTCCCCGACATTGTATTCTCGATTCACAATGTTGAATTTTATTTTTCTTGATTTTTTTCAAACTTTTTCATGTGACTTATTTTTTCCGAACAACACAATTACTGTATAACCCAATAATAATACTATATTAATATCTAGTATCGTAATATTAACAAATTTCTAACAAAGTCTTTATCTAAAGTTCTAGGATCTAAATACAATTGAAAAAAAAATCTAAAATCCATAATTTATTCCCTCATTTTTTTCTTCGTGGAACCGCCAGTCCGTCCCAAATTTCTTCCCAAAAAAATATGAAGAAGATGAATTAGGCATGTTTAGGGTAATTTGGAATGAGATAGCCACTCTAGTTCAACGATTTTTTGGGCTAACACCGGCCGTTAATTTTAATCTTTTTTTTGTCTTAAAAATTTTCCGTCATTGAGATGCGTTGACTTTTTCCTTTTTTCTTTATTTTGACCTTTTTTATGATATTATTTTCTCGCCGATTATCAGCTTTGAAATTTTTGTTAAATTATATTTTTCAAATTACTCAACAATTTAAATAAAAATAAAATAAAAATAAAATAAAAATCAAGAAAAGAAATGTCGACCTTGTTAACCCGACATCCAACATCGGTCAACAACGGCAGAAAAAGATCAATCGAAAAAAGAGTCAACGAAGTTAAAAAGAAAGTCAACGTCGGATTACCCAATTTTGAAAAATCGGGGTCATTGGTAAAATTGGTTAATTGATGAAATTGGGGTTAAATTATGGTTGGATAAAATTTTAGAGGTTTTTAGAATATTTTGAAAGAATACAGGGGTCTTATTGCAATTTTCTCAAAGAAAAAACCTCAAATTCAACCATTGACTGTTACTACTTAACGGTCAAATGGACAGAGGGACTAAATGTGTTAAAATGTGACAACATTAATGTGTATTTTGTTGACAGCGGTAAATGGGGGACCAAAAGTGAAAAACGTGCAAACTTAAGGGACCAAAACTGTAATTATCCCGTTATATATTATATACAAGCTATGTTGTTTTTGTGATGTATAGTTCCATGTAGTTATATATAGTTATATACAAGCTATGTTGCTTTTGTGATGTATAGTGATCTTGATGATTGTGTTTTTTTCATCTTTTTTGTTCGGCACTAAATTCTTTATAATATGAAGAATCAAATCTTGAATTTATTTATTGGTGTAGATTATTTTTTTATATAATCAACATTTTATATAATCGGTCGACCATAACTTTGGGGTCAAAAAATAGTACATGACTACATATAACTACACATAACTATGGTATACTATAGTCATGTGTAGTCAATTTCAGTATAGTAAATTTATGAAAAATTTGAAAAAAAGTTCAAAAATTAAAACAATTAAAAAAAAAATAGAAATAAAAAAAAAATTAAAAAAAAATTAAAAAAAATAATAAAAAAATTATAAAAAAAAAATAGAAAAAGAGGGTACATATAAAAAAAATAATAAAATAAACATTTATATTTTTTATTAAAAAAATCTATAAAAATGATAAATGCAGGTCGAAAATGCTAATGCAGTTGGCCAGAATGTTGAATGCAGCTGGCGAAATTACTGAATGCATTTGGGCGAAAATTGCACTAAGGGCACAATAGTAGTTTTGCGTCTCCAATGGTGTATCTCAAATGAAGAATTGTAGGAGTGTACTATCTCTGTATATTTTCCATATTAGGGGTGTATATCAAATGGACCATAGTTTTATAAAGCTTAGAAAACAAAAAATATATATATATATATATATATATATATATATATCATTGTCGTTATTCCTATACATATTTTATGTTATCATGTAGATTTAAATGTGATTTCAATTAGTGGAAATAGTTATATAATTCGAGAATCGGATAGTTGGGAACAAGTTTAATAAGTGGGTGCACACATTTTTTACAATACCTAATCTTATGTCTTATGATGAATTGGAGTTGCAAAGGACTGGTATGACATAGACGATTAAGATGGCTAATAAAGACTTAATATCTCTTACTCTATTTTATCCTACATATGTCTAATTAATTTGTCATTTTTCATTTCCTTCTTATTATTTGCTCTCTTATGTTGTTGGGAACTTGGGGGTCGATTTCTAGCCACCTTAAAAATATGAACTATATTTCATTTTTGTTGGCGCCAGATTTCCGAGTATTGAAGATCGAGGAAATCCGCCGAGTTTTGGAACTAAAAGATTGGCAAAGATTTGTTTTCCATGTTTATTTTGGAAATTATTAGAGTCCTATTTTATAATACTTCTATTAGGACTTAGATTTATTTCCATGTATTTTATTCTAGTTAGGTATCTTTTGTACTTATCTAGAATAGAACTAGAAATCAACTAGGATTTTATTACCTAGTTAAATAGATTTCTTGGGGTTCAAGTTAGGTCTTAGGGCTTATTTTCGTGGCTATATAAGCCTCCAAGACATACAAGAACCGTGTGCATTATTTGGGAGAAAAACCTCTTCATAGCATCGAAGTTTTGCCAAGGCGTTCTGCGGAGCAGGACTGTGCCATCGTTGCACTGTGCCAACATATACAGATCTGCTGTATAGATCTCAAGGGAGATCAGCCGCGTTTCTGAAGGGAGTTCAGGCCTGAAGGGAGTTCGAGGCACGCGGTGTGGAGCTGCTGTTGGAAGAGACACGGAGTTCGAGTTGTGTACAAGAACGGCATATTACATAAAGAGGGAGTCTTTAGTGTTTTTAATAAGTCCTATTAATGTACACTGTAAATCTGAACTAGTGAAATCGTGTTTGCAGGTCCACGTGGATGTAGGGCACATTTGTGTCTGAACCACATTAAATTCTTGTGTTTGTTTACTCGCTTTCAGTAGTTTATAACTGTGTTAACACAAGAATTGTAGTTGTAACTGCATACTGTTCCCACAACAACTGTTACAACTTCGGTTAACAGACTTTCATAGGCATTTAAAATCAACAATTGGCATCAAGAGCCGGTCACTAGATATACTTAGTGTCTGATTTTGGGAATTTGATTTATTTGCTTTACTTGTTGTAGGATGAGTATTCACAAGGAAGGCAGTTCAACTACACGACCCCCGTTGCTAGATGGAACGAACTATACGTATTGGAAAACCAAGATGAAGATGTTCATCAAATCAATGGATGAAGATTCATGGCGTACAGTTCTAACAGGGTGGACGAGACCAGTGGCCAAAACCAGAGAAGGTGTTGAGTATGAAAAACACGAAGAAAACTGGAGCAAGAAAGAACAGGCAGTGGCAAATACCAATTCAAAGGCTTTAAATGCTATATTTAATGCGGTTGACACCAACCAATTTAAATTGATATCTGGTTGTGAATGTGCCAAAAGGGCATGGGATATTCTTCAAACTGCGTATGAAGGAACAGCCTCAGTAAGACTGTCAAAACTCCAGATGCTTGCCACTCGCTTCGAAGATCTCAGAATGAAAGAAGATGAGACTGTAGCTGACTTCAATTCGAAGTTGTGCGACATTGCTAATGAAGCTCATGGCCTTGGAGAAACATATTCTGAAGAGAAACTGGTGCGCAAAGTTCTAAGATCTCTTCCAGATCGATTTGCATACAAGATAACTGCAATTGAAGAGGCTAATAATGTTGATGAACTCCATCTTGACGAGCTCATAGGAAACTTGCAAACATTTGAGAACAAGCTGAGTATGAGTAGAATGGACAAAGAAAGAAATTTAGCTCTGCAGTCAACTGATGTTCCAACTTCTGTTGTTCCGACTACTGTTGTTTCCTCTCCTGATGTACCAACAGTGTCTGCTGTTGAAGCAGAACTTATCAAATTAATGGCACGTATTGCTGAAAATTTTGATAAGATGGTCAGAGTAAATGAGAATCCTTCAAAGGCTGACACACGCCTCCAGAAAAGAAGAATTCAGTGTAAAGAATGTCAAGGATTTGGTCATACTCATTACGAGTGTACCAATAGACTAAAGAAGCGGGAAAAATCTGTTACTACTGCCAAGAGTGATGACATGAAAGACTCCAATGAGGAGGAAGACAAAAAGGATGGAAACCTTTTCTGTGGAACTAGCACGATTATTCAACCAATAGCTGAGGCTACAGTGCCTGTGCAGACATCATCCATCAGGTATGAACATTCTTTATCTGATCACCTTGTCAGTCTAAACTCTTCTTTTAATACAGGTGAAACCAGCTCAGATGATGAAGAGGAGATTACTGCAGAAATGATTCAGCAACAACAAGATGAATTGCTCAAAACATGTCTTGCTGTAGATGAAATGAATAAGTCCTTGAAGACACAAGTTGCTGAGCTCGAGAAAGATAAAGAGGTACTTTTGTTCAAATTGAATGCTGCTACAAAAGATGTTGAGAAACTAAAACAACAGTTAAATTTAAAAAAATCTCAACCTCCTGCGAGTAAGAAAAAACATGTGTGTAAGTTTGACAAAAAGGTTGATCCTAAAAACACTTTTGTGAAGAAAACTGATTGTCCTAACAATTCGCATGTCTTAACAAACCAAAAGTTTTCTTGTAAAACTAATGGAAAAAAGTTTGTTCCAACTTGTCACTTCTGCCATAAATTGGGTCACATCAGACCAAAATGTTTTTTAAGATGGAAGTTGATAAATAAGAGTTTGTCTCAACATTTACCCAATTCCGCTGCGTTGCAACATGTTCCTAAGATGGGACACTCTGATATAAAACAAAAATGGGTGAAAAAAGATGACATTAATTGCTTTTCCGCTGCAACTACTCTTAATACTTGTGCTAGTAACTTGTGGTACTGTTCTAAGTATATAACAGGTAATCCGAAGCACTTGAAGGACTATCAGAAATGTGCAAGTAGACATGAAACTCTTGGTGATGGAACTAAGAAACATGTAAGAGGTAAAAGAACTATTAATCTTGGTAGAGATCTAGTTGAACAAAAGGTTGTGTCAATAGACTGTGTGTCAACAGATAATCAGTCTGCTGATTCTTTTACAAAACCTTTAGATTCCCCTCGATTTGATTCCTTGCGTAAATCGCTTGGAACTTGCTGTGTTCATAAATGAACAATGAAATGATAGTGTAACCATCCTTCTGTTATGTCCGGGTTACACTTGAAAGTTTGATAGGACATACTGAGTTACCACACATATCTTGTGGTAACATGTTTCAGCCTTTGTTGATCCTTGTTTTACTTTGAAAGGTTTGATTGTTTATTCTTGTTATCTGAATTTGGGTCGATAATTTTTGTGGATTAATTTTTTGTTCCTGCGAGGATTCTAGATAGAAGAGAGCTGCCACCCTCTATCGGGAGTGATCAATGCCTATGACCTCATTCATCTCAAAGATCATACCTCTATTGGGAGAATTATGCTACCGCATATGCATCCCTGACTTCTATTTAAAAGTTATGTGGATTCTTAAGGAGGTTGCCCTCCTAATGTTTGCTTGAACATCATATCAACAAAAAAAA
Source organism: Erythranthe guttata (assembly GCF_056151865.1). Classification (NCBI taxonomy): domain Eukaryota; kingdom Viridiplantae; phylum Streptophyta; class Magnoliopsida; order Lamiales; family Phrymaceae; genus Erythranthe; species Erythranthe guttata. Next base: position 8,329,526 of record NC_142541.1, read on the forward strand.
AGAGGAGGAGAAGAAAAATGGTTCGAATTCAAAAAAAAAAAAAAAAAAAAAAAAAAAAAAAAAAAAAAAAAGGAGAGAAAAGTTGGGATGATATTCAAGCATATATTAGGAAATTCTCCTTGAAGTCCACGATCGAATTGCTGTGCTAATCGCATACGCATTCATAACCCTAAGAAAATTACATAAATTATGATTTCTTGAGTATGGTCATGAGGCTATAGGTATATCGTGCATCCAAGAGCTTGTTGATAGCATTTATCTAGTTTCTTTCAATGTTCTTTTAATTAATCCTTGAAAAGAATCTTCCTATTTGGCTAACTTGGTCTACTTGATTTCCTTCATTTTTCAAACTTGGTTCATGCTTGGGCTGATGCTCTTTATTTTTTCGAAAATATTTTCCAGATTTATGAGGATTTTCAAATTAAGGGGATCTAGATATTTTGTATTTTTTGCGGCTTACCTTATTTGCTGACTGCGTGTCTTAACAGACCTTTGTGCTAACTAGGACTCTACGTCTATCTTTGGCACAGACTGATCAGAAAGGGGGAGTAGTAATAATAGACTCTGCAGTAACAACTTGCGTTGTGACACAAATAGTAACTTGCGTTGTGATTTCCTGCGCTTTGAATATTTTTATTTGATATGTCATGCGTTTAAGTTTATATTCTGACATTGCAGGAACATTTAGTTGGTTACGACATTTTTATGTCGAAACATTTAGTGTCCTAACAGTCTGTGTTACAGGGGGAGTATATCTCTTCTGCAGGGGGAGTAGTTCTATTTTGCAGGGAGAGTTCTTGTTAAACATGGATTCTGACCAATCTATGCCAAAGGGGGAGATTGTTGGCGCCAGATTTCCGAGTATTGAAGATCGAGGAAATCCGCCGAGTTTTGGAACTAAAAGATTGGCAAAGATTTGTTTTCCATGTTTATTTTGGAAATTATTAGAGTCCTATTTTATAATACTTCTATTAGGACTTAGATTTATTTCCATGTATTTTATTCTAGTTAGGTATCTTTTGTACTTATCTAGAATAGAACTAGAAATCAACTAGGATTTTATTACCTAGTTAAATAGATTTCTTGGGGTTCAAGTTAGGTCTTAGGGCTTATTTTCGTGGCTATATAAGCCTCCAAGACATACAAGAACCGTGTGCATTATTTGGGAGAAAAACCTCTTCATAGCATCGAAGTTTTGCCAAGGCGTTCTGCGGAGCAGGACTGTGCCATCGTTGCACTGTGCCAACATATACAGATCTGCTGTATAGATCTCAAGGGAGATCAGCCGCGTTTCTGAAGGGAGTTCAGGCCTGAAGGGAGTTCGAGGCACGCGGTGTGGAGCTGCTGTTGGAAGAGACACGGAGTTCGAGTTGTGTACAAGAACGGCATATTACATAAAGAGGGAGTCTTTAGTGTTTTTAATAAGTCCTATTAATGTACACTGTAAATCTGAACTAGTGAAATCGTGTTTGCAGGTCCACGTGGATGTAGGGCACATTTGTGTCTGAACCACATTAAATTCTTGTGTTTGTTTACTCGCTTTCAGTAGTTTATAACTGTGTTAACACAAGAATTGTAGTTGTAACTGCATACTGTTCCCACAACAACTGTTACAACTTCGGTTAACAGACTTTCATAGGCATTTAAAATCAACAATTTTTATATTTTCTATTCATTATTCCCGAAGCAGAGTTTTTGTGACATTTTGAATCAATATTATCACTAACTTCAATGTAGGAAGCAATTGTTAGGATAGTAGACTGAAAGTCTCGCTTTTAGCTACATTTTCATTATTGAATTAATAAAATAGTTTATTATCATTTTATGAAAATCTTCACTAGGGTATTCACTGCATTTAGTTGATTGTTTGTCAATTAATTAAAAGCATAAGTCTAATATTCTAATAGTATTCGAGATGGTGTGCTACGGCGCACAAAAAGATCATTTCGAAAGTTCGTTTAGAATATAAAGATAAACGTTCACAATCCAGATGGAAATGGACTAACCATTGGTAAAAGATTGTAGCACAATATGTAAGTGATTGGTCTTGATCACAGTAAACAGAGAATAACTTTTGTAGTTTTTTTTTTTTTTTTTTTTTTTTGATTATTGTGCTAGCACACTCGGCATGTGTTGAACCGGACAAAGTGAAATAATTGTTCATCACTGTTCATTAATGAAACTGTATTATTTCTAGTTGACAGTAAATTACTTACTCTCTTAATCCCTAGATTATTAACGTACACATTTAATTGATGATCTCTACATTGATGTCACAATTGGAGAGATTCCTATATTGAGTCAAATGGCCCCCGATGCGTTGGGTAGAAACATTAAGAATTAATAGGTGGAAATTAATTATCGAAAGAAATCCACATCTCTTAAATATGAGATTGATAGTAACCCTTGAGTAGCTTATAAGATTTTTTTATGTCAAGTCCTAGCCACGTGGATTCGTATCCGGCATACTCAAATAAGTTAAGCGGGTAAGACTCATGAAAAGAAAGCATTTAATTTATTTAGCAGTGAATAAATTATTTGGTGGTTATAAGATATCTTAATGTGGGGAGAATCTAAGTAATGATCGACCGGAGCTCGAATGTAATATTTGAGAATATAAACGGGAGTTCAATAATTATTTGGTAGTGGAAAATAAATAATTATTTAATGATTAATTAAATGAATTCTTTTAAGAGTTTGGATTTAATTAATTATTAGTTGCCCGATTTATATTTTCTCCTTTAGTCTCTATTGTAGCCCAATGGATTTTCTAATTAATCGAGAAAATAAAGTTAACCAATATTATATATTGGAATTAATATAGCCGAAAATTAAGTGCCCATTGGACTGCAATTTTCGACTATATAGAGTTATAGGAGGAGTGGGATTTGTTTCCATGTAATCCTCTCTATGTGTGACTCTAATTCCTTGTGCTATATATAATAGAGATTAGGTTGATGAGAGAAATCAATATAATTCTACACGCCTATTTTACGTTGGAGATAAAATATTTTTCTCTTCTTCTTTTCTCTCTAAGTTTCTCTATTATAGATTTAGGTGGTGTTTGCAAAAGCTTAATTAAAAGCAGAAGTTAGTGATTGTGATTTAAGTTGTAATTAAGTGTTTATTTCTAAAAGTTGGGGGTGTTTGCAAATTAGCTAGAAAATCAACTAAATAGAAAAGCAGGTACATGGCTCCTTTTAAAATTATAACTTAAAATAACTTATTTTAAGAAAAGCAAAAGCAAAAGCTTGTTCTGCAAACACCTAAAAGTAGATTATGTGCAGAAAAAAACTCATAATTCATTTTTAAAAGCATTTGTAAACACCACCTTAGATTTCTTCAAGTACAAGTCCACCCTTGTAGAAGAAATAGATTATGTGCAGAAAAAAGCTCATAATCTATTTTTAAAAGCATTGCAAACACCACCTTAGATTTCTTCAAGTACAAGTCCACCCTTGTAGAATAATTATTAATCCAGGATATACAATATAAGGTTATAGGTTTTTAGAGCAAACTATAATTCCCGAAATTTCTGAGCAGTCCTGCTAGGAAATTCACCATAAATCAACCGTACATCACATAGGCTTGAACTTTATACAATAGCTTCCTAACCCATAGAACTATAATCAGTTTGAAGGGTTTCTTAATCAGATCAACCATATCGGAGATATCGTTGAAGGAAGAGGGCTATAAATTTCTGGACAACAGTTTTTTCGAGGATTGAAGGCTTGGTGTGGATCCTCGTTCGTGCGCCGAAGATAGAAACGAATCTGCTCGTGAAAAAATTTTAGGTTGCTAAATTAGATTTATTCCGCTTTAAACAAATCTAATCAAAGCATGTTAATAAAATTAAAACCGGCTAATCTAGAACCTCTTCCGAATTTTCATTGACTCCTGAGCTTCACATCCCGACAATTGGTATCAGAGCTTTCTTGATTAATTCGTTTGAGGTTCACCATGTTGTCCAAAGTTGCATGAAAAGGAAAATTCATATGTTGCATGTAGCGTTTTGTTTCTGACTTTGTTTTGCAGAATAGAAAATCCGCTATTATGGTTATGAATGTTTTATTTATGTTTTATGTGAATGGATCCCACTACCTGGTGAGTGGTTACTTGTCGGTTTTAATTTCCATTGCGAGATATTGATGGAAGATCGTGTGCCTATGATATTTTTATTTTTTGCAATTTTTCTAGAGGAGTTTTAGATAGAAATTACATAGATATAATAGAGCAGTTTTTGTTCTCGGAATTGTCTGCACGACTGTGCCGTTTCTGTTATTACGGCCTAGTCCACCGTCGGATCGAGCTGAAATTGTTTCTGGAGGTTCCTAACTCATTAGCATAGAATTGGATCGTTCGGATCGTGAATCGAAGTTACCCAGATAGAGATATAAGTTTCAGAACAAGACTAAAAATTCTAGGACAACACCAGAACTATCGACCGCGCGGGCTCTCGACTTTAGGCAGCGGGCAGTGGCTTAGGGCAGCCTGGAATTCGAGAATTCTGGAGTTTACGGGGACTTTAGGACTTCCTAATTTTAATGAGTGTAAATCCGGGAGTCTGAACGTAATCATAATAGCGGAAAATTAAATTGCTTTATTTAATATTTTATGGTTGATGTGTGCTTATATTTATTATAAGCATGATTGCATGCATTATTCGTGTTTATTATATTTGGGTTTAATTTTTTTATGTGATACCCATGACATATAATTGGACAACATGAAATTTGGACATGCATAAATTTTTATTTAATTTATTATGTTCATGTTCATCTGTGTGAATTATATTTGGTTATAAATGTTTTTATGTGATACTATGGATTATAATTAGATAACATGGATGACTGTGTTGAACATGATAAATTTATCATGATTCGTAGTTTTTCTATGTTTGTTATATAGGATGATTAATTTGTGTATTAATAGGATCCCATTATGTCTATAACTAGAGAACATAGAAATAGAACACATTCAATAGGTGCCCATAGTATTTCTATGATTAATTATATTGGACATCGTCATAGATTTTAGATAATATAATTGATGATGAGAAAGGAGATTTATCGAATTTTGCTTCCACTCCGGGCATAATTAATTATAGACATTATCTAGAAAAATCTCCTAACGGATAATTTGGAATTGATTATAGTGATACATTATTTTGTCCATGTGGTGGAAAATAGATATTATAGAATAATCAATTCAAAGTTAATTAATAGTCTAATGGCATATAATTAGAGAACATAGAAATTGACCACACTCAATAAACGCCCATAGTATTTATATGATTAATTATATTGGACATCATCATAGACTTTAAGATAAATTAATTAATCGTGAGAAAGGAGATTTATCGAATTTCGCTCCCACTTCGGGCACTTTTAATTATAGGCTTATCTAGAAAAGTCTCCTAATAGGATAATTTGGAATTGATTATAGTGATACATTATTTGCTCCATGTGGTGGAAAATAGATATCGTAGAATAATCAATTTAAAATTAATTGATAGTCCAATGACATATAATTAGAGACTCTAGAAATGAGCATGGTAATTATGTTCATAGATTCGTCATGAAAAATATTTTTAAAAATATTAAATGTATCGGGGAGTTTATTACGAAATTAAAGCTTATGTTTCGTAAGTTTTCTTGCAAAATAAAAGCTTTGTTTTCGTTGTAATATACACGAAACGTTTATATTTCTGCAATTTCTCTAGTGTTCCGTGTAGAAACCAACGAAATTAAAGCTTATGTTTCGTAAGTTTTCTTGCAAAATAAAAGCTTTGTTTTCGTTGTAATTGTTGGGCTAAATACCTAACACGCAAGTGCACGTATCGCAAACAAGTAGTAAAAGTGGACTCGTGAGAGTCGGATGTCGATCCCACAGGGAATACTCAATTTATCTAATCCTAAGTACCAAATTCTAACAACTATGATTTTTATCCAGCCTACGCAAAGTTGTCAAATTTAATCAACTAAATAATTAAACTAATTATGAAAGCAAATAAACACGAGAAAATATCAATAAAAACGGATCTATGATTTTATCTTCCCCCTATGCAAGAATTGCTCACCCAAAACCCCTCAATTATGAAATATATGATTCATGATTATTAACCCGAGACACTTATTTACTCATAACCCGCTGTCGCGTGTATTATGAATCTGTTATTCATAAGCGGTTCACTATATGTCTATGCAAACCAATTATGAATAAAGCATTAACTAACAAGTCTCGTAAATGGCTACCTAAGGTGAAAACTCATCCGGTGAAAACTACTCGAAGGTTCTTTTACTTACCGTCTAATGATCAAAATAGCTCTGTCGAGTCAATCCCAATAATCACAGATAAAGCACATAAATTGATCAGGTTCATGCACTAACAATCATAACAAGTAGAAGAAATAATCATAAAATCATAATTGCATAATCTCAAGTAAACGGGTTCACCATCCCCGCATATGGGTTCAAATAAAATCCTAGATTAAAAACTTAGCTACTCGAAATTCTTATGATAAACAAAATAGAATAAATGAAATAAATAAGAAAAACTATGCTTGAGTCTTCGTTGATCTTCGTTCTCCGCGTTTTGGTGTGTCCAATTTATCCCTTATGGTGTAGAGACATGTTGCTTTTATAGGCTTTTATTGATAAGGAAGTAGTGGAAACCTAATAGGAATCAATTTCCGCCACTTTCCCCCATCATGATTTTTTCGTCGGTTTGTGCCATGTTGGAGTCCTAATTTTGGAATGTTATGTAAATAAGAATTGTAGCCCTTGAAATTAGCATTCCAATGCCGTCCAAATCACCTAATTCGGAGTTTGTATTAGAGAGATATGCTCGAAATGGTGGACACTATCAAAGCTGTGGCGAGATTCCTTCTTCCAATTTGATTTGTTTCCTTATTTGCAACTTTTTCCTTTCTTTTTGATATTTTTTCCTTCATGGACACCTAATTCTCGTTTGTCACTTATAAAACACAAAATCAATCAATTAAAGCACAAATGTAATTAAATCTAAACAAAAGATCCACGTAAAGTAAACGTATTGAGTGTAATATCTACACTCAACACACCCCCAAAATTGAACTTTTGCTTGTCCTCAAGTAAAATCTAATCGTAAGCAAAGACTCAACTACCGCATCTCATCACATAGATTAATGACCAACTTCACGTTTTCAGAACTTGTAATTATAATGAAAATTCTTAGGCATTCGCAAGCTCAAAATTCAAAAGCACTTAGTCACTTACCATAGCCAAAAACCACAAATCATGCAATTGCTTCAAGCATCCAATATTTGTAAATTAAAGATAGAAAAAAGTTATGCTTACATGTATATGTTTGACTCCAAATACTCACCAAAATATTATACTCTACTTATATCGAACATTAAGCTATTGGTATCATTGGGGCTTTTTGGCTTTCAATTGTTAGGCTATTTGGTTCGAGGTAGGAAATCAGGGTATATGTGGCTATTCTTCTTGAATTGAGGTGACTACGCCAAAATTTGAAAGATAGGCGTTTGAAATAATGAATTCACCTCTAATGATTTTAATAAACTCGATTCTTAAGAGTTCAAAAGTCTCCACTTTTTCTCTTAAGACAATGGATCGAGCTTTCAAAACAATTCAACAACTAGTCCTTACTTCTCCCTTCTAGTCTCTTCTTCTTTTTCTCTCTTTGTTTTTTTTTTTTTTAATATATGTATAAACATGTATATATTTGTCTTTTTTTTTTTCGAAGAAGAAGGACCTTATAAAAAATTTCGACCGAACTCCAAGGGTTAATATTTCAAAAATCTCCAGTTTTCTACCTTATACACTTTGGCTAAAAGAAACAACACCTTTTCGCGCTCCCTGAAAGTTAGGAAAAGAGCTTTCCGCCGCCTTAGGTTTTCAGCCGCATGCGGTGCTTCTTCGAGCCGTAACGTTTTTTCTGCTGGGCGGAATTTAACGGTTCACCCACCCGTTTGATTCCCCCCGGAAAGAGCTTTCTATACGTTGTTATTTCGTTCGATTTGGATCTGTGGATCGGTTTATGTGGACGTTCTACCGAGGACGTGCGGTTTGACAGCGAAGGTTCGGATCTGAGGCATATCTCCCTCACCGGTGGTTTGAATCAACGGGGCTTATACCGATGGATTCTACTTTTCAAGGGCAATCTTTGGGCGGTGGTTTTGCACGATTTGGATCTCTGGATTTGTTTTTGTGAGGATTCTACGGTGCGTGCGCAGTACTGCCGGCGACGGGACTTCTCGGAGGCATAACTCCCTAACCGTTGGTCGGAATTTGACGGATCTTATACCGTTGGAATCCTCTCTTCAAGAGATTTCTTTTGGGTATAATTTGGCACGATTTGGAGCAGGAGATCTGGTGCTCTGATCGCGTTACATCGGCGTGAAGAGTCCCACATTGCAAGGACTCTTGGTGCGGTGGAGTTTTGAGATCTATGGACTCTTGCTAGGGTTTTGGGCGTGAATTTGCAGCAAGAAACCTTCCCCACCGATGCACATGGTGAGGAAAGGTGGGCGGGGCAAAGAGAAGCTTGGTAAGGGAGGGGAAACTGTTAGAATTTATTTCGTGCAGATTAAATTATTTGTGTCAGATTTAGTTTTTCGTTACTGTTGCATGAAGTATTGCAATAGTTTGTGAAGCAGTTCGTAAAAACATAAATAAACGAGACACAAATTTAATGTGGTTCGGATACAATTGTACCCTACATCCACGGGGACCTACAATTGAAATTTACTAATTTTTAGTTTACGAATACAATAGTAGGACTTAATCAAAATACAAAGACTCCCTCTTTGTTGACGTCGTTCTTGTATACTACGCTTAATTATAAATCTTCAATTTACAGCACGTCCTTTGCTCCGCTCGGTAGAATCCCTTCAATGCTAAATCCCTCAGTCGACGGATCGATCTCCTCCCGAGATCTGTTTAGGACCCTCTCTTGAAGAACCGATCTTCTTTTTATATAGAAGAAGAAAACTTGTGATACTCCTTGAATCTTGGTGTCTTCACCACAAAGCCTTGAAGCCGGTATATTTTCTATGAAAAGAACGTATCACGATCGAACAATAAAAACGAGAGCCAAGAATATTTTCTCTGTATATAAAGTCACTGTAGGAGCAACAAAGAAAAGAGAAATCTTTTTCTCTCAAATAAAGGCACAACGATAAAACACGCTGGTGCTCCTATATTTATATTCCCTTTGTTGAATAAAAGAGCCCTACAAAATATTAGAGCCCACCATTATGTTAGTATTCAATATTACGTACGAAATTTAGAGTTGTGTGGTAAGGAAATTCTTTGTCAAGGGAATTCCTTGTTAACACATGACTCACAATATTAAATAAATTAATGAGAAAATAAGAGTCTAAAGCATTAAGGAAACTTCCCTAGCTGGAGAAACACGTTTTCACACATGTTGCAAATAAAGTCAGAATCCACTCGGATTCTAACAATCTCCCCCTTTGTCATCTATTTATTATAATCAAGTCCTCCCCTTAGTCAAATACCGTAGTGGCTTCGGCAGGTGGTTTAAAACGGAGTCAGCTTCCCGTGCATGTGTTTCTCCCCCCGTAGATGATCCTTGAGCAACTCCTCTTGTATATGACTTCAATCTTTTCCCTTTGCTTACTTGGCTTGGTTTACTTGGAAGGCGGTGGATGACGACTTAGCAAATAACGTCGGCATTAGCTCCTCCTTTTATATTCTTGTGAAGCCCTTGAGAAATCTAAAAGAAAGAACAAAGATGGACATTAGATATAGAACGGTATAGCTTGCGTTATCACAAAAAGTCCTATCCTAATAAAATACTAATTCCCATATCAAACAAGAAAACCAATTAATGACAATAACCACAATAATAAAAATGCAATTAATGACAATAACCACAATAATAAAAATGATATGTTCCTCATATTAATGCACATCTCCATAGAATTCCACTTGGTGTTGTGGACTTAGAATCCCACCGAGATTCTAACACTAACACTCTCCCTCTTTGGCATTGATTGGTCAGAACATTTACTCCCCCTAAATATATGATACACGCATGAACAAGGGTTAGCAAATTCAGAATAACATCTGCAAATATAAACTATTGCAACAGTTTATCAAACAGTTCAGCAGATAGTGTAAACCGTAAATAAACCATAGGTCTAAAATTAAAGCAGATAATTCGTTCAGATAAGCACGAGATAAAAGGATATGCAGTAACATAAATAAACTTTTCTTCACAATGCTTATTATTTGTCTTATATTTCTGCCCAACAACTGTCTGATGCACTGTTTCAATAGTTGTCTGAACTCCCCCTGCATTCCTGCACTGTTCCAGCAACTGTCTGATGCACTGTAGCAACAGTTGTCGGAACTCCCCCTGTGTTCATGCTGCAGTGTTCCAGCAACTGTCTGATGCACTGTAGCAGCAGTTGTCGGAACTCCCCCTGTGTTTATGCCAACGTTACTGTTATTTTCTCCCCCTTTTTGGGCAATCACCATTCATAGATAAATCAACATGGACTAATGATCCGACGTGTCGAGCAATATGTTCAAACACTTAACAAAAAGATCAAAATAAAGAGAGAATCTTGAAAGCAAGTGAGAAGAGTCACCATACATAACGTGCACACAAAATCACAAACTCATAACTCAATACCACACGGTAATTGCAATCCAAAAATCAAAGGATAGTGATATCAAATCCAACATTAAATAACAAAGACTACAGACTTTGCCAAACTCCATATGAAACGTGCAAATGTGAGTAGCAAGCTCAATACATCCGGCTGCAACAAAATTCAAATATAACCGGCACATCAACAAAAATACCGTGTTTTTTTTTTTTTTAAATAATGCCTAATGCAAGACAACAAGTAAACATGAGAAATAACACATGAGTGAAGAGACATATGTGAATAGGATACTGCATGGGCAAACAAAACATATGGGATTTATCTTCACATTCACGATAAGCGCAATCCCCAAAAATCCGACTACCAATGCAACCAATAAACTTAATAATCCCAAGTGAAACACAGAGATGCTCTTATTAGGTAGCGTACACACACGTCTAATGTAGCTTTTTCCCATGAAAAACAGAGCAATTAAAAGGAACGAGATTATAGTGGTCGTGCAATGTGTAGTCCCCTGGGCTTTATAATTGAGCCTTGTAGTGAGTGTTCGGTCAAGAGGTTTACTGGCTCGACTCAACTAGGCTTCGAACTATTCACTGACCATATATATAATTTATATTGGTCGTGCAATGTGTAGTCCGCTGGGCTTTCTAATTCATCCATGTAGCGAGCTTTCGGCCACGTGATTTACTGACTCGACTCAAAAAGGCTTCGAACTATTCACTGACCAAATGGGTGTAGATATATATATTAGTAACAGTAGTTCAAGAGCAGCTTTCACTCATTAAAAGAGGCACATTTTCCCTATAAAAACATCCAACCATGACAAGACTATTCAGAGAAACAAATAAGTTGGAGCCTTTTAAGTAATCATTTTGGGAATTGGTGAAGTTCTACCCCCACAAAGTTTAGAAGTACACGAAGTATCAAATTCGCATTTGTCTCAATCATATGCAGTATGCTTAATGCACGTCCTATATGAGATGTAAAAACATATGAAGTGTCCTACCACTAAAAGTTGCAAGTCTGGACACACAGACTGTTGCAACAGTTCATGCAACTGCATCAGATTAAACAACATAAATTCCCGGCGATTTTCGCAAGGAATCAAGTCACTGTGCATCAAGGGTTTTTGCAAAAGCATCAGTTAATTCATTCTCTGTTGCAGCATAATCAATTGAGATAACCCCCTTTTCGACCAAGCCCCTTATGAAACAATGACAAATATCAGCAAGCTTAGTTCTCGAATGCTGAATTGGATTCATAAACTTATTTTTCGCACACAAATCATCACAATTCAGATTACCAAGTTTTTTATTCCCCAAACTAGTTTTGTCACCAGAACTGTTGGAACAGTTAGTACTATCATCACATGATTTTAAAGAAGTAATGGCAGATAAACAATTAAGATCAGACTTTTTTACCCATATTTTTTGTTGAGTTTTATTTAATAAAACAACATTTATCTTGGGTTTTTGAGACGACACAAAAGTGTGATCAATTTTAGCGGAAAGTGGTGAGCGGGCCATTATTCTTTTAACCATTTTCAAGTACTTAAAACACCTGGGTCGTATATGACCAGGAACATGACAAAAATGACAAGTAGGGACAAAAACTTTTCTTTGAGATGATTGTGTTCATGCAACTGTCGCCACAATTTGTGAAACAGTGGATTGTTTAACAAAATTGATTTTTCTTTTTGGATCCTCTTTCTGTTTCAATGCATCATTAGATAGATGATTACCCCCTATACCTATACGACCATAGTTCGGCTGATTTGTGTTCAAAATTTCATTCAAAGTAATCCTACCAGTATTAAATTTAGAAATAGTATCTTGGGTTTGAGCAAATTTAACCTTCAACCTATCTTTTTCTCTACTAGTAGAAATAGCATTTTGTTCAAGAGTAGAAATTCTTACCTTCAACACTTCATTTTCCTCTATGAGAACACGCTTATCCTTTTCAAGGTGCTTATTTACCTCAGATACTTCAAGCCACTTCCGATACATTTTCTCATATACATCTTTGACCTCTTCGAGGGTTGGCTCTTCATCATCACTACTGCTCTCAGAGTCACCTGCAAAATTAAATGGTGAAGTCAGACTATTGTCCTTATTTGAAGACAATTCATCATACCTGAAATCTGTCGGACAGACTGTTGCAACAGTTCCCTCGGTTCTGCTAATCGAAGTAGTACCACTGAATGCCATAAAGTTAGTGGTTTGATCTTCTTTGTTGTTATCATCCTCATCACTGTCCTCTTTATCACTCCAAACAGTGGTGAGTGACATCTTGTTTTTCTTCAAAGTGTTCGCACACTCGGCGTGAATATGTCCAAAACCCCCACACTCTCGACATTGCATTCTCCTAGACTTTGCATCATCAGAATAACAATTATTAGAAAACTTTTTAAATTTTTTAGGGTTAACAGACTTACCTGATTGAGAGGAATTTCCTCTATTTTAAATTTTTTGACGCAAGCTTTCGAGGTTATTTGACATAATTGCTAAGGATTCTTCAACATCAATGTCATACTCATGAAATGTTTGGCCTTGTGAGATGCCATGGGAAGCTTCAGCCTGGAATGCCACATTCTTCACTTTTTTCTTTTCTCGAATATTTGCTCTAAAATTCATTTCTTGGGTTTGCAGTTTACCCATGAGTTCATCTAGCTTTAGCGTATTGATATCTCTCACTTCCTCGATTGCTGCAACTCTGTAAGCAAATCTTTCTGGTAATGAACGTAGTGCCTTTCTTACCAACTTTGTTTCCGAGTATTGTTCACCTAGTGCATACGATTCATTTGAAATATCACACAGTTTAGCGTGAAAATCAGCAATCGTCTCGTCCTCCTCCATATGAAGACTCTCAAATCTTGTGGCTAGCATCTGCAGCTTAGTGTTTTAACAGTTGATGTGCCTTCATACGTCACTTGTAGGATCTCCCATGCTTTTTTTGCTGATTCACATGATGATATCAGTTTGAACTGATTGTCACCAACGCCACTGAAAATTGAGTTTATCGCCCTTGAGTTGTAATTGGCAAGTAGTATCTCTTCATTAGTCCATGTTTCTCCGGGTTTTACCATTTGCATATCATCCGTTCCTTTAGCCATGGGCAGAGTCCAACCAATCACGATAGCACGCCAAGCTCGTTCATCAACGGACTTGATGAACATCTTCATCTTCGATTTCCAGTAAGAGTAATTAGATCCATCCAAGAGAGGTGGTCGTACAGTAGACGCTCCTTCACGATGAAGCATATCTACACAAAACAAATAAAAAATTAAATCCCAAAATCTCACTAAGTGTATCTAGTGACAGGCTCTTGATGCCAATTGTTAGAATTTATTTCGTGCATATTAAATTATTTGTGTCAGATTCAGTTTTTCGTTACTATTGCGTGAAGTATTGCAACAGTTCGTGAAGCAGTTCGTAAAAACATAAATAAACGAGACACAAATTTAATGTGGTTCGGATACAATTGTACCCTACATCCACGGGGACCTGCAATTGAAATTTACTAATTTTTAGTTTTACGAATACAATAGTAGGACTTAATCAACATACAAAGACTCCCTCTTTGTTGACGTCGTTCTTGTATACTACGTTGAATTATAAATCTTCAATTTACAGCACGTCCTTTTCTCCGCTCGGTTGAACTCCCTTCAATGCTGAATCCCTCAGTCGACGGATCGATCTCCTCCCGAGATCTGTTTAGGACCCTCTCCCGAAGAACCGATCTTCTTTTTAGATAGAAGAAGAAAACTTGTGATACTCCTTGAATCTTGGTGTCTTCACCACAAAGCCTTGAAGCCGGTATATTTTATATGAAAAGAACGTATCACGATGGAACAATAAAAACGAGAGCCAAGAATATTTTCTCTGTATATTTTTCTCTCAAATAAAGGCACAACGATAAGACACGCTGGGGCTCCTATATTTATATTCCCTTTGTTGAATAAAAGAGCCCTACAAAAGATTAGAGCCCACCGTTAGGTTAGTATTCAATATTACGTAGGAAATTTAGAGTTGTGTGATAAGGAAATTCTTTGTCAAGGAAATTCCTTGTTAACACATGACTCACAATATTAAATAAATTAATGACAAAATAAGAGTCTAAAGCATTAAGGAAACTTCCCTATCTGGAGAAACACGTTTTCACACGTGTTGCAAATAAAGTCAGAATCCACTCGGATTCTAACAGAAACGGACAAAGGCATGGCCAAACCCTTGGATGTGCAACCGGTGACGGGTTTGGCGATTGGCGCGGTGGCTCCCACCACATCGGAGCCTATTACTCCGGCCATTCCTCAACCGAACTTCTAAGGCAGCAGAAGAACATGGACGAGTTCCCACCGGCGACAAGGAAGCTCCGAAAACGTGGGCAAGTTTCTTCAAAGGAACGCGCCCACCGCCGGCGGACTTGGCGCTCCACCCGGTGGAAGGATTGGATGACTCTGATGAATTCCGTTTCGGAGAAGACGATGTAGTTGAGTTGGATACGAGGGGTGTGTTCTTGAGTGTCGGTTATTTTCCGGGGCCATTCCCGGGAATCGATGCAATCAAGGACATCAAAGCAAGATGGGGGGTCCCGTCGAAGTACCAAATCCATCCTACCGCGTGGATTTTGTTCAAATTCGAAACGGACCAAGATAGGACGAAGATTATGGAGGCGGGGAAGTATAATTTTGGTACTTCCACACTGTATGTTCGCAAGATGCCAAAGTTCTTTAACTTTGACATCCGAGAGATGGTGTATGTTCCGGTTTGGGTGACACTTCGCAACATATCCGGAGAATTGTACAACCAGAAGTCCCTGAGCATGATTGGCCAGAAGATCGGTCGCCCGGTTCAAATGAACAAGAATACAAAGGAGTTGGCCAGCTTTGGCTATGCACGGATTCAGGTGGAGGTGGATGCTTCGAAACCTCTACGGAAATCGTTGACACTGATCAACTCGTTGAACCAATCTTACGAGGTTCAAATCGAGTATGGTTATGTTCCGTCCTATTGCACTAAATGCAAGACGATGTCTCACATATCGGAAAAGTGTAGGGCGGCTGAATTGAAGAAAAGACGCCGGATCCGGAAAAAGTTAGCACCCCCTGCCCCCCCAGAGGATGCTACGACCGTGACTCCACCTGAGCAACCAAAGGAAGGGGAGGATGCCATTTTTCCATGGACGGGCACCCGCACGGTATTTGAGGATTTGAGTGATAGTGATGCTTCGGACGAAGACATTAGGGAGGAGGATGTGGTCGAAGATGATGACTCCACGGATTGCTATGAAACGCCCGTGCGTACGGGGGAGGAGCTACCGAAATTCAAAGATCTAGATACTCCTGTGGCTTCGATTCCGGGTAAGCAACCATTTGTTACGCGCAAGAAGATGGTCCTCCCAGCTAATGCTATCCTTGTGCCGAAAGGGAGGGATGACGCATTCCCAGTGCGAGTGGAAGGGGCGAAGACCCCCACTAGTGAAACTGATGAAAATACGCTATTGCCGCGGAGGGGCATGGTTTCTCCTATAGTTAAACAATGATTGTCGCCTGCTGGAACGTGAGGGGATTAAACAATGCCCTCACGCAAAACGAGGTCGCCGACCTCATTAGAAGACATATGGTGGATGTATGCGGTTTATTGGAGATGAAAGTATGGGATTCGTGGGTGTTGGAAGGGATAATGTCTCGGAAATTCCGGCATTGGGGATGGACTTGCGCAAAGCCTATGATTCGGTTAACTAGGAATTTCTCCAAGCTATGTTGGAGGGCTTGGGTTTCCCAGTTAAATTCACGGGATGGATTATGCAATGCGTAACTTCTGTTTCTTATTCGATCTTGGTTAACGGTGAAACGAAGGGGTTTTTTCCAGCCATGCGTGGATTGAGGCAAGGAGATCCCTTATCGCCCTATTTGTTCGTTATATGCATGGAGTATCTCTCCCGGCTACTCCATGTACGTCCGACTGAACAAGAACTCAACTACCATCCGATGTGCCATCTCCACAAGATAACACATCTGATCTTTGCGGACAATCTAATGGTATTTTCTCTAGGAGATGTGGAATCGGTCCGTATCCTCGCCAAAACGGTCTACGAATTTGGGCAGGTTTCGGGGCTCAAGGCAAATCATGCGAAGTCTAATATCTTCTTAGCAGGAGTTAAACCGGGGGACCGATTAGAGATCGAAAACGAGTTTCACTTTGCCAATGGAGAGTTTCCATTTCGATACCTTGGGATTCCAATCGCTGCATCTAAATTACGAGTGCTCAACCATCAACCACTGCTCGACAAAATCGAGCAAGCCATAGAAGCGTGGCCTCGCCAAACTTTCTCTTATGCCGGTCGGTTGGAGATTTTGAAAACCGTGGTTCAAGGTATGTGCTGCTACTGGTATATCCATATTTTCGATCCCACATGCAATTATTGATCGTATAGAGACAATATGCAAAACGTTTTTATGGGGTGCGGCGGCCCCAAAAGTAATGTGGCCGAGGATGTGCAAACCAAAGGAAGAAGGGGGTTTGGGCCTTCTTGATTTGACTGATTGGAATTGAAGCTTTCTTGTGAAAAATTTGTGGGATTTTCACTTGGAAAAAGATTCTCTGTGGATAAAGTGGGTGAATGAGTTCTATCTCAAGGGGCGAACCATATGGGAGTGGTCACCGCCACTTACAGCTTCACCCTTCTTCAAGAGCATCATCCGGATCCGGGACGAACTGGTGGAGAGCGCGGGGACTACTCAGTTACTTATTGCTACGCTGGAATCTTGTACGGAGCTTGGCAAATTACATGTGAGCAAACTATACTACTGGATTAGGGCTAAGGCCCCGATCAAACCGTGAGGTAAACTTCTTTGGGCGTCATCTATGACTCCAAAGCACTCGTTTATCTTATGGTTGGCAACCATGGATCGATTGGCCACAATGGACCGAGTGGAGAAATGCTCACGTGAAGTCGTCAACTCCAAATGCGTCTTATGTGCTGTGGAGATCGAGACTAAGAAGCACCTCTTTTTCGCATGCAGCATGTCGCGAGAGGTGTGGACCAACATACGGATATGGTTGGGTATCCGCCGAAGACCAACCACATTGGATGCCGCACTTAAATGGCTCAAGAAGGACGTACGAGGGAAGTCGTACCGCAGCAAGACGCAGCGATCTGCACTAGCAAGTCTCGTGTACCACATTTGGGAGGCTCGGAAAAAGTGGAAATTTGAGAAAATTGAAACTACTCCGAGGGACCTCACAAGGAAGATTCAACTACATGTTTACTCGGCAATGTTCAGCCAGCACCCGGAGCTAGCGATTTCAAGGACGAACGGACAACCGGGCAGCCTTATGCACCCATGAGGGCGTGACCTAGATGCTAGGCTTTCGTGGGGTTTTCCCACTTTTTTTCTGCTTTTATGTTAGTTTATTTCTTTTTGCTTTCTGCATTAGGTTCTGCAATTTCCTCGGGTATACCCGTTGTAATAGTCTATGATTTTTTTAATTTATAATATTTACATTTTAATCAAAAAAAAAAAAGAACACCTTTTCTCCGAGGCTCAAATCAAGGTTTTAATGATAATTTCGATAAAAATGTCGGCTTGAAAGGCTCAAACGGTTCAAAGAAGGCCCAAATCATATCCCAAATCACTCACTACTCAATACTTCGTATCATAAATTTCCTAAAGTGAGGTCTAAAACCGAACATAGCATGATCTAACACAAATTAACTGCAAATTTAAAATACAAAACATTCAACCAAAGAAATGCACAAAATGTGATTCTTAGCAATAATTCGTTTCTAAGTTCCGTTGAATCGAAAGCTAAACAAACATCTAATCCTTATCACACAAAACAAGTAATCTCATCATCAAACATTGATCATCTCTCATCATTATAACTCATCGATGCATTCGACTCAAGCAATTGTTTTTTTTTTATTCCGGAAAAACCTATAAAAGCAATAAAAATAAATAAAACCTAATGCATGCAAACTAAAACAAATGAGCACAAAAAACATGTTTTTTCACCCCCAAACTTAGAATTTTCGTTGCCCTCAACGAAATTAGCACAAAGTTTAAGGATAGAAAGCAACTGATTTAGTCGGAATCGTTGTCTTCGGGGTCTGAGAATTTGTGGGAAAGAAATCTGATTTTCCTCTTGGGAAGATGCCCTCTATGTCTCTCGGATGACTGTCCCGATTCGACCTTAAAAATAAGAAATCAAATAAATTAATTAGAATGCATGCCTATGAAAATAAAAATAAAACATAAAATTAAAGAAAAATATGAAAACAGTAAAGCTCAGGTTGCCTCCCGAGAAGCGCTAAATTTTAAGTCTTCAGCCAGACATTGCTTCTTGAAATTGTTATGTCCAATCCAAAGCCTTGTAGATTGCGCATCCATCCATGAGCTCTATCACTTCAATTGCAACCAAGGCATGGATAGCACTGCAATATGTCACGGTCCACCTTAGCCTTAGTCTTTTTTGGTTGTAATCAATCGGTACGAAGCCAAGATGGGATCTTCATCACCCGCTCCCCCAAATCGGTATACAAAAATCTCCAGTCTGCGTATAACCTCCACCTCAAAAATATTAGTATTCTCATCAACCACTAATGATGCCTTCAAATCCACATTTAGATCAACGACAAAGTCGACAACTAGAATATCTTCAATCATTACATCCATCTCCTTCTTCTCTTGTTCTGAGGCATCTTCGTGGTTTAGCTCGATTGCCTTCTCAGATTCATCATGCTTAAGTGTCTTCGTAATTTCTATTTCTCTCACATCGACACTATTTTCCGGACATAGAAGATTTTTCTCACCGCAGGCTTCACCCAAATTTTTTTTGATATAACCATTGCCGATTTCGTCTGGAATATTTTCAAGGGGTTCATATTTTAATTTGAGCGTCATCTCTTCCAGTTGTATCTCCATGTTTCGAAATGATGCTTGAGTGGACTTCATGAATTCGGCAATGAGGGATACCAAATCAACTTGTTCATTAGTGGTCTGCTGCTGCTGCATTGGATAATAATTTTGAAAATCATCAAATTATGGCTCCCTATGTTGAAACTCGTTCAAATCTTGGTCTTCAAAGCTTTGCTCGTATGTGTTGTTGGTGTAAGTGTTCCAATAACCTCCGCTGGTAATTTCGTCGAAATTCGTCGCTGTTGGTGATCCCCAACATTGATCGGAATAATGACTTCCACCACATGAACAAAACGGAGGCATATCATAGGTGTTTTGGAGGTATTCGTCAGATGGAAGCCATTCATATCCCGTTTGAGGTGCCCGACCATTGTAACCAGACATGAAAAAAAAACAACAAAAAAATTAAAATTAAAAATAAAAATAAAAATAATAATTAAATGACTGAAGTAAGAAAAATTGCTCAAATTTGATATTAGAATAAATAGATAATTTAGCCGTATTCCCCGACAACGGCGCCAAAAACTTGTTGGGCTAAATACCTAACACGCAAGTGCACGTATCGCAAACAAGTAGTAAAAGTGGACTCGTGAGAGTCGGATGTCGATCCCACAGGGAATACTCAAATTAGCTAATCCTAAGTACCAAATTCTAACAACTATGATTTTTATCCAGCCTACGCAAAGTTGTCAAATTTAATCAACTAAATAATTAAACTAATTATGAAAGCAAATAAACACGAGAAAATATCAATAAAAATGGATCTAGGATTTTATCTTCCCCCTATGCAAGAATTGCTCACCCAAAACCCCTCAATTATGAAATATATGATTCATGATTATTAACCCGAGACACTAATTTACTCATAACCCGTTGTCGCGTGTATTATGAGTCTATTACTCATAAACGGTTCACTACATGTCTATGCAAACCAATTATGAATAAAGCATTAACTAACAAGTCTCGGACATGGCTACCAAAAGTGATATCTGTATGTCTACGACACCACATGCAATTGACACACTCATCCGGTGAAAACTAATCGAAGGTTCTTTTACTTACCGTCTAATTATCAAAATGGCTCTGTCGAGTCAATCCAAATAATCACAGATAAAGCACATAAATTAATCAGGTTCATGCACTAACAATACTAACAAGTAGAAGAATAATCATAAAATCATAATTGCATAATCTCAAGAAAACGGGTTCACCTTCCCCGCATAGGGGTTCAAATAAAATCCTAGATTAAAAACTTAGCTACTCGTAATTCTTATGATAAACAAAATAGAATAAATAAGAAAAACTATGCTTGAGTCTTCGTTGATGTTCGTTCTCCGCGTTTTGTGGTGTCCAATTTTTTCCTTATGGTGTAGAGACATGTTGCTTTTATAGGCTTTTCTTGATAAGGAAGTAGTGGAAACCTAATAGGAATCAATTTCCGCCACTTTCCCCCATTAGGATTTGTTGGTTGATTTGTGCCATGTTGGAGTCCGAATGTTGGAATGTTATGTAAATAAGAATTGTAGCCCTTGAAATTATCTTTCCAATGCCGTCAAAATGACCTAATTCGGAGTTTTTATGAGAGATATATGCTCGAAATGGTGGACACTGTCAAAGCTGTGGCGAGATTCCTTCTTCCAATTTGATTTGTTTCCTTATTTGCAAATTTTTCCTTTCTTTTTGATCTTTTTTTCCTTCATGGACACCTAATTCTCGTTTTTCACTTATAAAACACAAAATCAATCAATTAAAGCACAAATACAATTATATCTAAACAAAAGATCCACGTAAAGTAAATGTATTGAGTGTAATATGTACACTCAACAGTAATATACACGAAACGTTTATATTTCTGCAATTTCTCTAGTGTTCCGTGTAGAAAACAACGAAATTTAAGCTTACATTTCATCAATTGCTCGATTATTTGCTTAATTATGTGATTAATAGTGTGCATTTCTCACACTTACTTACACACAATTAAAATTTACAGGTCTATACTACTTATAAAAGTATGAATAGTTATGTGATTTTTTTCCTTTTTTTGTATGGACAAAATTGCCCTACAAAATATCCTTTATAAATAGGATTTCAAAGGCAATTATGTCATTTGATTAACACACAATTAATAATAAATGATAATATAAAAAATTGGGATTCTTTTGTATTAATTAAAGAGAAAAACGGACACCATCCACACTAGAATATTAAAAGTAATATAAAGGAATTGCAAATTGATGACAACTTTAATTTGACATTCAATCCAATATTACGGTTCCTTTTTTTCAAGAGAACATTTGTATTTGTTGCATATTTATTGCATGATAAACGGTAACACTCACAAATACATGGTATATAGTCCACCCCATTTTCTGTGATCCCATATCCAGCGCCTAACTATTACCCTCCACTGAAGAAAATTATGTATAAATACATGCAAGCGGTGGAGCAAACAAAATGAGGCAAGATCTCCATATTATTTGGTAAGAATTTTATTAGTTTGTGCAGTAAAAGAATTAGCTACTTTAGCATATCCAAGTATAAAAGGGCATATGACTCATCCATCCACACAAGTTACTTCATCTACATATTTACCTTATGAAATTGAGCCCTATTTTATTGATTTAATCTGACAGAAAAATGTGTGTCTTGCTTCTGGTGGATGATGGAACAGTCAAGATGTTGGAATTTGGATTTTCACTATGATAATACATTTGAAAGTTTTTTTCTGGTAATATATACCTACTCATCTAGCTAAGTCAGAATGTGATACATGGATGACCAAGAACATATGTGGATTTTAAGGTCCCACGGTTAACTAATGTCACTGTCTTAAAAATCCTAGAATTATTTGTACTATCATAAGTTTATTATTTTGTTATATAAATTATTATTTTTATCTATTCTATATTTTGTATAGTCCATGTGTTGATTAGTGTTTATATTTATTTATTCTCTATAGTTATTATAATAAAATCATTCAAGGCAATAAGTAATTGAGATTAAGGATAAACAAATAATTGTTGATTTTTGCAGTTGGTGCACGTACATCTTTTATTTAAAAGCTTGCAACTATTTGTATTCTTTAGTTTTATTTCATACGTTTTGCAACTATTTGTATTCTCAGTTTTATTCCACAGGTTTTTAACTATTTGTATTCTTAAGTTTTATTCCATATGTTTTTTATGCAAAAACTCAATAACAAGATCTTGAAATCGAATTCATCTTAAGAACATAAAACATATTATATTTGATTATAGACATATCGTTTGTCATAAATTCGAGTAGTGGCGATGAAATGGCAAGCCTAATTTCTACAAGAAAAAGTTACATTAGCAACACCCCAATTGTGACAAATGCAAAAGTTGTCACTTAATACACACATTAAGTGACAACATCTTTTTTATTGTCACTAATAGCTCTTTTTATTGTCACGTAATCCTTACTTATTGTTACTATAGAGCATTAACGACACCTTAACGACACCCCGTTAGTGACAAGTATAATGATAACACTTTTTGCCTAACTATGTGAAAAATAGGTGTTGTCACTCAAAAGATTTTTTTTTGTAGTGAGTACTCACTGGTGTGAAAGTATTTGATGGATATCAATTATGAGATACATCATCGGTCATGGTTTCGGCTGCTGAGGCAAAGTCGAGAGCAAAGTAGATTGAGTAAAGTTCCTCCGGCTGTCTTCAAAATTAGTTCTATGGGAAAATGAGGGATACCCCCTAGTTTTGAAAACATATTATAGGAGATCCCGGTCTTTTTTCCCCTTTTTGACCAAAACCTAAGTTTTTTTATCTTAATTTGGAAGACCCCCTTGGACAACTTGAAGTGACCGTTTTGCCCTTAGTTTGCCCTAAGCCCTAAAACACTCTCTTTTACTCACACGTCGTTATATCTCACCCTCTCTCTTCATCTCGCTCTCTAACTCTCCCAGATCCAATCTCTCCCTCTATATCTTTGTCTCGCTGTCTAACTCTCCCAGATCCGGCGTTTCCATATCTTCTATCTTCCTAGGGAAAAACACAGTTCCACCTCCTTTCTTCTTCCACCACCGTCGCTGACGACCTCCGCCGCCTCTCTTCCACTCATCCTGCACCACCGTCGCCGACGCCCTCCGCCGTTCCGCTCCCTCTCTTCGTCCACCACCGTCGCCGACGTCCTCGCAACCATCGAATTTTGGAGGTATTTTTTGAGTTTTTGTTTTAATTTTTTTTCTTTTTTTGGTGTGAAGCTATGAGTTTAACTTTGGGAGTAGGCTTGTACATAAAACGCGATTGCTGTGGCAAGAAACATAATAAAAAAAATCCCGAAACTTGTTCCTGGTGGTGCAACAAAACTGACTGTATTTACTATGTTGAAGCAGAAGAGTTCATCTATTGAAGGCGTAGAAAAGGTGGTGAATTTTAATGTGCTTCTTAATATGTTAAATCACTGTTTATTGGTCCTCAAATGATTTGTTTACCTTCATTTATACTTGGGAGTATATGTAGATTCGTGCTGAGAATATTATGTTGGTAATATGATATTGATATTTTATTTATCGAGAATGAATTAGGTGACTACTTTACCTGTTTTTCAACTATTATTTTATCTATGGTTTTCCACTTCAACTTACTTTGATCTTTGACTTTTGGTTATACGAATAACAATGACTAGCATACTCTGTTTGTAATTTGATAATATAAGTTGTCTCGGATCGCCTGAAACAAAGTCACATATATCTGTATATATAGTCACATGTGGTCATATATAGTCACGTGTAGTAACATACAATAATATATGGTGTAGTAACATGTAGTAATATATAGTTATGTCTCAGATCGCCTAGAGAACAAAGTCAGGTACTTGAAAGTGATCACATACATGTATATAGTCACATGTGGTCATATACATGTGGTCATATATAGTCACGTGTATAAACTATGTAGTCATGTAGTCATGTATGAGTTATGTGGGGAGTATATATGTATATCAGTAGGTGATAATGTGTGTGTGTGTGTGTGCACATTCAATTTGAAGCAGAATTCATTGTTTGTTTAACTCTTCTTCCTTTTCACAGGTCTTGATGTTTGAACTACTACGTAGTAAGTTTTTGCGGATTGGATTGTGTTCGTCGTTCAAAACAAGCGGTTTTCATGTTGACAAGTGGGATTTGAGTAAAATTTAGTCGTAGAGATAACTATTGTAATGCCCAATCAATCCATACATGGCCAATAATAAGCATATTGCATCAATGCATATAGTTAGAATTCATTATTCATGATGCATGATCACGACTACTCGCTACACATGTGCCTTAATTGTGTTTTAATACGTGATCGAATAATTGTCTTAAAATGTGCTAAACGGTGATATATTTGTCTTAATTTCATATCTGCATTTTAATTACATTTTAATATGATTAATTACATATGTAATTACTTGAAGTAACTCATATTAGACTAAAACCAAAAGTATGCAAAAAGGGTGCAATTTGATTGGTTGGTTGACTAGGTTGCACAAGACCATTCTGATTTTGTTTACACTTAATTATAACGAGTAAACATCAGCCCCATATCTCATCTCAAGCTGTAAAAACGTGGAGGAACCACAAGAATCCAGCAAATATAAGCCTTCCAATCATCATCCTCCATTTGGCCTTGTTGGGAATGGGTAGATAAGTGAAGACTTTGTGTTTTGGTCTTCATTTTCACTTGTCTTCTTCCAAAAATGACCAGACCAATTCCTTAAGCTTCTCTTCTTATTTCTCCACTTCCATATTCACATAAGAGAATATCAAACCATAAAAACTCACATAAGTATAGCTAGAACAAGTTCTGCACCTTTTCTAGCTGAAAATCCTACGTTTTGAAGATTGAATTCATCTCTAATCAAGGACTCTAGCACAGCCTATATGAGACTTATCTTTTCACTTCATAGACCATATTGAACTTGAGGTAAGTTGAAGCTTTCATTTGTTCATCATAAGAACCTAATTATGTGTGCTTTAATGTGACTTTTGCTACGTGTTCTCCATGATGTTTGAATGATTGATGGGTCATAGTGATATGAAAGAATATGTTTTGAAAATGGGAGTATGGTACTTGATTGATGGTCGAGTAGGCAAGGGACGCGGAAGGAACCGGCGGACCCAACACATGGTGGCAAATACCTGAGGTCGAAAGACCAGTATGGAAAACCCACAATTAATGAAATGAAATACGGCTAATACCTGAGGTCGAAAGGCCGGTATGGAAACCCCGTATTATCTATTGGCCAAATATGATGAACAGGTTCCGAAAACGAAAGCCTATTTCTATCAGTCAAGTACCACACTTCAAGGGTACCCGATAAAGAGAAAGATTTCAAAGAAAAAGGATCACGAATGAAGTTATATGTGATATTGTACATATTAAATGAATAACGTGTTATGTGATATATTGCTATTACATCCGTTTCAACTTGCTGAGCCATTATCTCATTAGGTTCTTATGATGCAGGTAATGATGTACATGTTTAGAAGTTGACCTAGCCAAGAGCGGCCAGACAGAGTTTTGTTCATATGCCATGCTTCACGCCATTTTTGTAGCCGAGCTAGAAACTCTGATTTCATTTTGTTAGCCGCTCTATTATGGTTTTTGTACAATGTAATTTATATATATATATATATATATATATATATATATATATATATATATATATAGATATATATATATATATATATATATATATATATATATATATATATGTACAGATTTTGAGAAAGTACATAGTTTGATTTCTTTTCAAAGCATATAACGTATTTTTGTATTAAAACCATAATGTTTAAGTAAATATATAAAAGGTTAGCATCCCTAACTTAATGGTGGTGATCCGATTGGATTCTGCTGTTAGGTTGTGGGGCGTTACAACTATAGTCATGTATAGTTCCATATAGTTATATATTATATAGAAGCTATGTTGTTTTTGTGATGTATAGTTCCATGTAGTTATATATAGTTATATACAAGCTATGTTGCTTTTGTGATGTATAGTGATCTTGATGATTGTGTTTTTTTCATCTTTTTTTGTTGGGCACTAAATTCGTTGGTTTTTTTTTCGGCATTGACTTTTGTTTTTAATATTATTTTTGACGCCATTCACCGACATTGTATTCTCGATTAACAATGTTGAATTTTATTTTTCTTGATTTTTTTCAAACTTTTTCATGTGACTTATTTTTTCCGAACAACACAATTACTGTATAACCCAATAATAATACTATATTAATATCTAGTATCGTAATATTAAAATTACAAATTTCTAACAAAGTCTTTATTTAAAATTCTAGGATCTAAATACAATTTAAAAAAAATTTCTAAAATCCATAATTTATTCCCTCATTTTTTTCTTCGTGGAACCGCCGGTCCGTCCCAAATTTCTTCCCAAAAAAATATGAAGAAGATGAATTAGGCATGTTTAGGGTAATTTGGAATGAGATAACCACTCTAGTACAACGATTTTTTGGGCTAACACCGGCCGTTAATTTTTATCTTTTTTTTTGTCTTAAAATTTTTCCGTCATTGAGATGCGTTGACTTTTTCCTTTTTTCTTTATTTTGACCTTTTTTATGATATTATTTTCTCGCCGATTATCAGCTTTCAAATGTTTGTTAAATTATATTTTTCAAATTACTCAACAATTTAAATAAAAATAAAATAAAAATCAAGAAAAGAAATGTCGACCCTGTTAACCCGACATCCAACATCGGTCAACAACGGCAAAAAAAGATCAATCGAAAAAAGAGTCAACAGAGTTAAAAAGAAAGTCAACGTCGGATTACCCAATTTTGAAAAATCGGGGTCATTGGTAAAATTGGTTAATTGATGAAATTGGGGTTAAATTATGGTTGGATAAAATTTTAGAGGTTTTTTGAATATTTTGAAAGAATACAGGGGTCTTATTGCAATTTTCTCAAAGAAAAAACCTCAAATTCCACCATTGACTGTTACTACTTAACGGTCAAATGAACAGAGGGACCAAATGTGTTAAAATGTGACAACATTAATGTGTATTTTGTTCACAGCGGTAAATGGGGGACCAAAAGTGAAAAACGTGCAAACTTAAGGGACCAAAACTGTAATTATCCCGTTATATATTATATACAAGCTATGTTGTTTTTGTTATGTATAGTTTCATGTAGTTATATATAGTTATATACAAGCTATGTTGCTTTTGTGATGTATAGTGATCTTGATGATTGTGTTTTTTTCATCTTTTTTGTTGGGCACTAAATTCTTTATAATATCAAGAATCAAATCTTGAATTTATTTATTGGTGTGGATTATTTTTTTATATAATCAGCGGTTTATATAATCGGTCGACTATCTTTTGGGTCAAAAAATAGTACATGACTACATATAACTATACATAACTATGGTATACTATAGTCATGTGTAGTCAATTTCAGTATAGTAAATTTATCAAAAAATTGAAAAATAGTTCAAAAATTAAAACAATTAAAAAAATAAAAAAAAAATTAAAAAAAAATAAAAAAAAAATTAAAAAAAATAATAAAAAAAATACAAAAAGAGGGTACATATAAAAAAATAATAAAATAAACATTTATATTTTTTAATTAAAAAACTATATAAAAATGATAAATGCAGGTCGAAAATGCTAATGCAGTTGGCCAGAATGTTGAATGCAGCTGGCGAAATTACTGCAGTTGGGCGAAAATTGCACTAAGGGCACAACAGTAGTTTTGCGTCTCCAATGGTGTATCTCAAATGAAGAATTTTAGGAGTGGACTATCCCTGTATATTTTCCATATTAGGGGTGTATATCAAATGGACCGTAGTTTTATAAAGCTTAGAAAACAAAAAAAAAAAAAAAAATATATATATATATATATATATATATATATATATATATATATATA